>NC_056736.1:248406390-248441390 GCF_019279795.1 Protopterus annectens | reverse complement strand
CAGAGCCTGAACTGTTTAATTAAATGTGCCTATAATTATTTGGACTAACTGTTTCAAATGTTATATCCTTTCTTTTCAACTTTGCTACTATGTTCGTATGTGAGAACTTTTTTGTATATTTGTACTGCATGTTTTTTATATGCTGCTGCTGCTTATCAGTGTAAAAAAACATTTTCTTCACGCTTCTGTCCTTCTTCAGAAATTTTAGTGCTATTAAAAAATATTATCTTCATCTTGTTTATCCAGTAACATCTGTGTTTTTATGATCATAGCAATGGGCCTTCTATAATTTTCTACTTAGTGAACAGGTTTGTATGCATAACAGAAGCTAACTACTTATTTTAAATTACATAAAACCGTTAGCTTGTGTGTGGGTGTGCGTTTGTGTGTGTGTGTGTGTGTGTGTGTGCATGACTGTGAGCATGCATTAAAGTTGGAAATCAGAAATGAGGCAGCTGCACTATGCTGAGTGTGAGAGAGAGAGAGTGTGTGTGTGTGTGTGTGTGTGTGTGTGTGTGTGTGTGTGTGTGTGTGTGTGTGTGTGTGTGTGTGTGTGTGTGTGTGTGTGTGTGTGTGTGTGTGTGTGTGTAATTGTGTGTGTGTGGGGGGGGTGACCACTGGGAAGGTCTACCCTCTTTGTAACATTGGCAGCCAACAGTTCACATGTTTTTACATGCTGTATCTTTGGTTTTTGAAGCACTGTATTTGTTAAACCCTGCTTTGGTTTCTAGACTTGCTAATAAATTAGTATGCACCCTTCCAAGTGAGACATATGATACCCAGTAAAACTTTCTGTGGTCTTTCATCAGAAGCTGTTATGTATAAGCATTGAAGATGCAGATTTAATTTGCTGTTGATGAAAAACAAGGTTGGTTCCCTCTCTAGAAGTTAACAGTAACCTAGAAGCCAACATCCCATGATAATTGACGATTTCTAAATTCACAATGGATGCAATTGTTTATAGAAATGCAGCCGTTTGGAATTCTTCTGTTACTCATTGTTTTGCTCCGCACTCATGATTTGATTTATAATACATTGGCTATATGCCATAATGTGGTACACAGAATATAAACTGCATAAGGAGTTAATGATTATTTATAATGCACAGTGAGTATGCAACCCCCTGTCCAGCACCCATGGGTGTTATTAAATGCCTGCATAAGCTGGTGATTTGTTATTTGTAGTGTAGACAGTGACCCCCTTGAGCATGTTTACCTATCACTTTGATGTGGTATACATACCCTTTGGTTGTTCAAGTGTGACTTGCCAAGTTGGCACAGTATGGCCAAGCACTATTATTTCTAAGCCCTTCTTATCATGTTAGGGTTCCAACAGTGAGATATTATCCTTTCATGGAGTAGGAGACAATCTTTTTTTCCCAGCTTGGAACTAAAATTTAAATTGTAGTGACATCTAGGCATTTTTAAACAGTTACAGTAGTTCCCTTATATCAATAACCTCAAAAATGTCATACAGGGTTGCATGGCCCTTTGCTTCTTGAAAAAACAATGGATGAAAGCAAAAAAAAAAAAAAAAGAAACCGGTAAGAAACTAGGCAAACCATCAAAACAGTATACCAGATTTAGTTGAGTGTTTACATCTATACTGTTATTTAGATGTCATCAGTTCCTTTATAGCAGTTTTATTTTTCCATGCTTAACTGTTTTGATGATGTGTATTAAATGAGCAATGCACATGCCTTGTAACAAAAATGGTCAGTGTGTCATTTCTAGTTTTTTTAATATTTAGATGATTATCTGATACATCGACTCAGTGATATAGATGCAGTTTGGATCAAAATAACTGACAATTCTCATAAGATCCATAATTTTTATTTGTGTTTTCATCTTCTGCTTACAGAATATTCAACTTCTTAATGGCTAATTTGGCACAGCGACAATTTTGCATTTTGTGTGTGAATCTTTACAGACAGAAAAACTTACTTTTTCTGAACTAAACATATCAACATATTCATAATAGGCATTATATTGCTTTAAAAAAGGCTTTAAGTTTCTTTTGAGTTTGAATTGGCGTGTCAGATGGGCGGTGTTTGTGATGGGAAAACACAAAGCAACTAGAAAGTTCAGCTAGGCAGATCAGTCATCTGGTAGAGGCTAATTCAAACTGCAGGGGTACCTTAAGTCCAATGTTAAGACAATGCTACATCTGTTGTGCAATTCCATGATAACCATCTGGGACTACCAGATTTTGTTTTCCATCTGTTGCATCAAACATACATACATGATTCTACAGGTACAGAAAACCAATTTAGGCCTGTGCAGTTTTCAGTTCTTGGTGTTTGGAACCTCTTGATTTTAATGAGATGAGGAATGATTCATATCTCCATGGTATAAGTAATTGGATCCAGCTAAGACAACTGTGTGGGGCAGCTGACAAATGTGAGCAGAGAATGAGGTGGAAAAAGTCTGTTGTTAAAATGAATATAAACAGAAAAGTTTGGGGCTTTCTATATGTGCGTATGTCAAGTATAACTACCTAGGAAGATGCCCCATTAAAAGATCTATTACTGGGGATATTCCCCCAAGAAATAGATGGAAGGTGACCTACAGTTGGCAAGTTTGTTGAAGATGTCATGAGAAGCTTTTCAGCTAAGTGCTGGTGTGATAAAGGGTAAAGGCAGTACATGTAGAGGAGTTTTTATTCTCCTCCCAGGACACATTTGTTGTAACTGCAATAGTAGGAATTGTAAACTTAATGCACCACTGGTCTGGAATAAAAGTTGGCTAAAATGTATAAGTCACTGTACTAGTTGGTCTGACAAAAGTGGAAGCATCGTATTAATGACACGATTATGAAGACTATTGGTTCACCTTGCTGTCGAGAAACTAGGAAAATGTGCTTACATTGTTGTAGCAGACCATGGCTATTTCTTATAGATTAGAAAAAGGAACAATTGCTTTAGTGATAAATATTCTGAAACTTTAAAACTAAGGTGTGAATATGAGATGTTATGTAGCTCACAAGCATTTGCCAACTAACTGTGAGGGTTTTCCTAAATCTGTATGAGGGAAGCTTGTGTGCAACCTGCAGTCAGAAGGGTGGGGCCTTTGTTTATCTGTTTATTTATGGATTCATTCATTCATTCATTCATTCATTCATTCATTCATTCATTCATTCAGTCCTGAATTAATTAATTAATTAATTAATTAATTCATTCATTCATTCATTCATTCATTCATTCATTCATTCATATATTCATTCATTCATTCCTGAATTAATTCATTAATTCGTTCATTCATATATTCATTCATTCATTCATTCATTCATTCATTCATTCATTTATGCTTTATTGATCAGGTTACTTCTGCTAGGGCAGTAGTTTCTTTTCAGGGGAAATCAAAGATAACATTCATGCTAACTACAAGAAATCTGGACTGGCACCAGGAAACGTCCTCTTCTCTTTTCAATAAGTGCTATAGAGTCTTTTACATCTGCCCAAATGACTACCATCTGAGGCAGACGGGACCTCGGTTGAATGATTCAGTCAAAGGATTGCAGATCAGGAGTGTAGCACCACTCTTTTGCTGTACAAAGCTGTCAGCACTGGAAAATAAATCTAGTCACATGGGACTGGAAAACAATCTGCAGCCTTCTGGTCAAAGGCAAGTGTGCTACTTGTCAAGTCACTGACACTGATTCAATATTGCTTCCCAAAGGTCTCAAGTTAAATGATTTTGCTCACAAAAAGGATAATGTCAATGGCACTGCATGGCAGCATATGATATAGATTTAAAATAAACAAAGTGATTTATATTCTTATGATGTTGCAGGCTAGTTATTAATTTTCAGAAGATTATGAGGGGATATTAGTTTCACTATTTTTTCACTGTAATATCACTAGTATGACATTTTGCTAAATTTGCTTAAACAGATACAGTTCTATGGTGCCTAATAAGATATGAGGTTATAAGGGTGCTTAATGCAGTACTACAGATTTTATTTTTATTAATTCAGTCAATACATGAGAGTTATAAATAAGAGACTGGGAACAAATGAAAAATGCATAAAGACTGCCAGATGTTGGTATTATCAGAATATTTTTTTTTTGATTTTGCATTTGTTGACTGGAATAGTCCAACTTGGTTAGAACCCATTTTCAGTGAAGGCCCAGGAAAGAATGCTCCACAAAAATAACAGTAAAGTGTAATGCAAATATAAAACAATTAATATAAATGCTAATATCTACTTTAAAGTCTAAACAATATAACAAACCAATATCTATTACAAAGCTTAACACATGACAACAAGTCAATTAGATAAAGATACAGTAAAAATTTAGGAGTACAAGAAGGGGTTGCAGTGCCAACATATACAAATTACTTATAGAAGTATTGTTTTGGTTTTTCTTATATTTACACAAATTACATTTAGGATTATTGATCTGGCTTTCTTACAAATCTCTAATAAGGCTAAGCCTAAGAAGATTATGCCAGAAAAATTATTACAATTTATAAAGCAGAAAGTTAGGAAACAGAAGTAGGTAAATATGACAGAAAGATGTTTGTTCATTCAGTCAGCAGAGTGGTAAGGACATAATGACTTTATTCTGCCACTCACTGTTGTATGAAAGTGTACATTGTCTAGGTTGTTGCTATGGGGTGTGGTTGTGCAGCACTATCTTGGTGTTGAGCAGGACATAGTCAGGGTTGTTTAAGTGTTTAAGTTTGGGTTTAAAGGGTTTCTATGTATCTGTTTGTTTTAGCTAGTGTTGGATGAATTTTCAACATATTTTGATATAGAATGGTGTGAGTTCTTTGCAGTATCATTAGATTTGGTAGCTATGAGTATGCTTTCTTCATTTGAAGGCAAATTTCTCTTTAGTAAATAGTACAATAAGATATTAAATAAGGAAGGACTGTTTTGGGGTTTATGAATTAGGTTTGGGTTGTAATTTGTTGCGTGAGACAGGTAGGGTAGAAGTTCAAGACAGTTTATTTGTTTCAGAGCTTGGCTATCATGAGTTTTGTGAGTGAAGTTAGCAGTAGATGTTCCTGTTTTGTTGTAACATGTGCATAGTTTTGACTTATAGGTGATGTATACGTTTGTAAGGACTTGTGATGCATAGAGTAGCAATAGAAGGATATATGAAGATGCAAATGATTTTTCTAGCTCTGTCTATGAGATAAGGTCTAGCTCTGTAGAAATACCTTAGTTTCTACTGTTTATTTTTTTTAATGTTTTGAAGGAGATGTTGGTCAACCCTTAGCTTTTCATCAAGTGCGACAACTAATAGTGTGTGCTGATTTTGTGTGAAAGTTATACCTTTGATCTGAGATTTGTTTAGGTATGAATAGCATAGTCTAGGTTTTCTTTGCATTTAGAAGCAGGTGGGAGTTGGTAAGCCATGATTCTATAGATGGGAATGCCTCTAGAGCAGCTTGGTTAACTTTGGGCCTGAGTAGATAAGCATGAAGTCATCTTCATACTGTACTATGTCAGCTTGTTTGGTTGCAGTGTGGTAGTATTTATGAAAATGTTAAACAGCAGAGGTCCAAAGATGGATTCCTATGGTACACTGTCTGAGACAGGAAGGAAATGTAAGAAATCTTATTACCATTTGACAGCTTGTTCTTTGTTTAGTAAGTAACCATAGACTTGGTAGAGAGTTGAATGACTGTAGCCTAAGTATTAAGGTTCTGTTGGGAGTTTTGGCAGGAAATAATGTCAAATGGCTTGGATAGGTTGAAGAAAAGAGAGAGGTGATGCGACTAGGTTACCTCCATTCCTCTTGATGTTGGTGGTAATGCTGAAGGTAAGTAAGCCATTTGTGCTATGGTGTGATCAGAATGTGTGCTGGATATCAGACAGGAGATTATTATTATTGAGATATTTGATAGCGTGCAAGTGTATGCATTTTTCCAACAAGTTTGATAGAGGGGATAAGATAGCTATCTGTAATTTGAGACAGTTAAGATAATGGTGCAGGTATTTAGTGTCTGTGTAATAGGCAATAAGCATGTCTAAGGATTGAAATGTAAACTGTGTTGATGGGAGTGACTTCCATAAGCTACAAATTTGTATATAATGATTGAGCAGAATTACAATTCGCAAATATTCTGAAGTTATCACAACAGAAGTTATCACAATATTAGATGGATATGCTCCCATATCTGGTTAATTTTAATGGAGCTGCACAGAGACAAAAAGTAGATGGTTCATAGTTTCATATGTAGCTACTAAGCAATCATTTTGCATTCTGTTACAGACCCAGCCAGAAACCTTTATTCAAAGGTTCACTTCATATGGCAAGAAAAGATAGACGGGAGAATTTGAGGCTGCTCATTCAATTACCTAGGCTTAACTTTAAGGTAGCAAGGGTGCAACTCTGCATGACATCTAGTGAAACTGTACCAGAGATGAATGATACGTTGGAGTATGAATTTATCAGTTCACTCTTATATTGCATAAATTGTTCAGTTCCTGATCTCCTTTAAGCCTAACTTCTCATCATGAACATTATTCTGCATGTATTATATCCACAAATTCCATTTGCTTCTATGCAGTTTGCTCCTTCACTTTTCTAAAGATCCCATATCCAGTTCTTGTATCTCCTTTAATATATTATATATGTCAATTATATTTGGTTTAGATTTTGATTCCCATTGTCTAATAATTACTTTCTGGCAACCAATAACACTGAACTTAGTAAGGCCTTACTATCTCTACACAATTTAGATCATATCCTCTAGCTCATAATTTCCTTTATTATAACCAGTTGCTGCAAGAACATTTTGAAAAAACTACTCTGTAGGGAATTTTTAAAATCTACCAACTCATTACATTCCCAGAAAACATGTTTCCAATTAGCCATCTCTGTGCCATCACACTTCCAGCATTTGATATCTCCCTGAGCAAAAATTCTCTGAAATCTAGTTGAGGTATAAGATACCTATGCAAACACTTCCACACAAAAATCCTAAACCTTCACAGCTTTGCTGTATATTTAGGAGATGTCTTCTGATATTTCTTTTGTATATTGTATTTCTGTTCCCTCTTTCCAATCTTTTCTAACCTTCTATGTCTGATTCTTATAGTTATTGCTCAATATTTTATATACCCTATAGTCTCTAATGTGCAGTTCACACTGCTGCTTGGCCTCGTTCCACTTGTTTTGTATTATCTTTTTTTTGTGTTATCTTTTGCTTAATCACTTACCACATATCCATAGTTGTCAAAATGAATCCTTTTTTTAATCCATTTACCTAAATACTTCATCTTATCACATTCTCATAAATAATGGGTATTGCTGAAACAAATCATGTGTAGGTATATAGCTTAGGGCTATAGCTTTTGTTTTATCATCATTTATTTAAATCCTGATAAAAAAATAAACTGTCCACAATGTTCCACAACACCAAAATGTCCTTTTCTGAATGTATCAAGTATAAAATAATATCATTTGTTAATAAAACTAACTTTTCTTGATCAGCATAATAGCTATATCCTTAAGTATGTGAGTCTCTAATTTTCTTTGCCAATGACTCTAAATATAAAGTAAATGATAAATGGAAGGAAGACACCTCTGCCTGGTTCTTTTTTTCAAACATAGCTTATTGTAAAGGAAAACTCTTAATTTAGCCCTAGTATTCTTTCAAGGAATGCAAGTGCTACCAATGGTCTACTCATAAAATCTAGGTTGACTCTATTGAATGTCTACTCTATATCAAGACCCTCAAATATGCACAAAATAACTGATTAATGCCATGTTATTCTTTGCTTTTTATCTAATTTTACTTTTGGTGTACATCAACATAGTTTACAAACTACAGTGTTGAATGCAAAATGTGCTGAGTTTCAATCATTGTGCCATTTGTGGAAATCATGAAGTTCAGTAAATAGCATGACGTTTCTAGAGTAATCATTAAATATAGTAAGATTCTTATGTATTGTGAAGTAAGTTTTAAGGGGAACAGTCACAGTTATTTGTCCAGCATTGTAACAGCACTGTATGTGATGATGATACTGCAGTTTTCTCTAGATAAATCATGTCTGATGGTTTGTTTTCCTCCTTTGTGATATCTGAAGCTATGATCTTTGATGCTGGTACTGTAACTGGCTTGAGCTCTTCACTGGGTTGTCTGTGGATTTCTAGTGCCCCCAATGATGTTTCCTTATATATTGGATTCAAACCATTTTTTTCTTCCAACCACTGGTCCTGTAGTATTCATTCCTCTGGTGGCTTTGCAAGTGTCATATTGCAGATGGTGTTAGGATTTACTATAGAATGTATGCTTTCATATGTTGGCCTTACTGATGATTTTTTAGACAATTAGGTTCTAAAGGGAGATCTGTATGTTTTAAATATTCATTCCTTTAGAAATGGCTAACATCTGATTTATTTCTGTAATTTGTTTTATGGTTAGACAGAGACACGTCAATGATACTGATTGACTGAATTGCAATACGCTAGAGGTTATAATGTACTATAAAACAGAGTAGGAAGGAAGAAAGAAGAAAGGGAAGGAGAAACCAATGGGAATTCAGAGGCAGCTTGAATATACGGGAAAGGAATCAAAAGGCAGAAGAGGGCAGGAAGCAAGAAAGATGAAGAGGGTTTAGTAGCAGGAAAGAATGTGTGCATGGGTGCATATGTCTGTATATGTGTGTTTTCTTTTTTGTGTTCTTTTTTGTGTGTGTCTGTGTGAGTGTATATGTTTGTGTGCTTTTGTGTCTGTGTCTGTGTGTGAATAGCTCTATATCTGTTTGATAAATGTTATTCAGCTATTCAGTATGATCTCTTGTGTTCTTTCAGACATATTAGATGAAAGTCAGTGTAAAGAGATTGGACAATAATTCCCCAAATTAATTGTCTCATTCGTCAGCTTCATTATTTCTTCATTCTACTGAACTGCAGCTAGTGATATGACGGGTCAGATTACTGCAGTTATTTTTAGCAATGTGGAAGTCAAGATCAGCTGTTGCTTTTCCAAGGTCTAGATTTAAATTTCTCTAATGGCATACAACTTGAATGTCATAGAAAAATGACAAGTGAAATGGAAACAGAAAAATATTATTCAGGGTAAATGCAGTGCACATGTATAGCTGAATTAATCAAGTGGCAACTTTTTAGAAGTGGGAAGATGCAAATATACAAATAAATGCCACACACATAGCTAAAAAATGTATACAGTGACTGAAGATAAAGACTGAATAACAGCATGTAATAAGGCAGAAACCATAACTACTGAGCATCTCATGACTGTTAAATAACCATGATATGATTGTGTGGATGCTTAGAACACTGAATGTAAAAAGACTGCAACCCTTTGAAAGTGTGACAGAGAGTTCTTACTATTTGTCACTACCTGCCTTTTTCAGTGCAGTGTGCACAAACACGTAACAGGTACCTCTTTTAAGAGGTCAAATTGTCCTGAAATGAATGCTCCTGTGTCTCTAAGCAAAGACAAACAGACAAAACAATTAAAAATGATTCATAGCAAGAGTTTTAAGTTATGTATTCATTCATTAAAAAAGTGACAGGGACAATTAATTCTGAATCATATCTCTGGTACTGCCTGAGCATGGCCATGAAAACACTTTCCATAGCTACCTAAGAAGAGGGCATATTATATGCTCTAAATAAATAAGCCGCTTGCAAATTAAACTTTTATACATTTCCCATAAAATTCAGTGGTGCAGCTTAAAAATAAATTAGTGATTAGAAATGGCATAGAAATGAGCTCGCTATTTATGAAGAAAACAGTTATTTGTCAGTTTAATGTTAAGCCTAGCTTCTGAGGTATAATCAAGAAAATTATGCTTATTTGTAGAAAAGAAAAGTTAAAAGCCTACAGATAAAAGATGATGGGAAGACAGGTGTGTGTATGTGTGCATGTGTGTGTGTGGGGAGAGGGTAATTTGATCCAGTGTGACAGGTTAAACAATTGTCTTGTTAAAAATATGGTTGCCAAATATACTAGAAAGAATTTTCAGGAAAATTTTAAACTAGTATTTGCTAGTATTAAAATAAAAAAAATTCTAAAGTTGCATAAAGATTGGAATGAGTGATAAGCAAAAAACAGACTCCTAAGAACAATATGCTACTTAAACAAAGGGATTGCTACAAATCCATTCAAGGACAAAATACTAACGCAAGAGTAAAGGACATTAACATAGGGAATCAGAAATGTCATGTCCACAATCTTGACCAACTTGACTGTTTAATACGCATGCACAGCAAGCCACAGAGCTCAGGAAGCTGAGAATTTAAATAGGGTTATTGAAGGATAGTTGTATTGCTACCTTTAGCTTCACTTTAATAATGGTCAGTGGTAGCTCCTGATGTCAGAGTGGATGGCATATGATTTGGTTTGTGGAACTTGAGCAACTTTAAGAACTTTAATGATATCAGTAGTGATGACAGACTGAGGTCTGGGGACTGATGTGACAGACTGAAACTGTGAGCTATCGATAGTGGTGTTTTGTGGTCCAGGGATATCTATAGCACAGCCTTTGCCTGCATAGTGTTTGATGGTGAGTGGATTGGTTGTAGCAGTACTCTGGGGCTTCTGGAACCTGGAATAGTTTCCTAAGTTGTTTCCTTGACTGCATATATGGAAACAGCCTATGAACCTAAAGATAAAAACATATTTTTAAAAGGATACAAAGTAATTCATGATAATAAGAATCAAAACAGATGCATTGTTTTTGACCATTTTAACTGAAATGTTTTTATTACACAATTATAAATAACCTATGTAAAGTATTTATTTGATGAAACATACAGTAGTCTGTACATTTAAAGTAAGAGTAACTATAATAAGTAGGTATAAGAGAGTAAAAGAGAATTAGAAAGGTAGATTAAATGGGATATCTGTGCAAATTAGGAACCTTAAGTTCCATGGAAGGGAATTGGTTACTTGTAGTTTATTTATCTTTAGTAATGCGATGCTGCACAATGCTGACTATCATGCAAAGAATGACCACAAAAATGGCAGTTATAGTTTACAAGACTCTTGTTGTGCATGCGTGTGATATATTCATAAAGACTGTTGCTGTGCATGTGTGTCATATGTTCATAAAGACTCTCGTGCATGTGTGTGATATGTTCATAAAAACTCTTGTTATGCATGTATGTGATATGCTCATACAGACTCTTGTTGTGCATGTGTGTGCTATGTTCATATTTTAAGTGACATCATTAGTATTTTAGAGGAGGGCAAATATGGAAAACAGGGCCAAAGCTATGGCAGAAGATATTTTCAAGCTTGTTTTGATGTGCTTTATATATTCAACTGCCAGTGTACTTTGCAGTTATGTTTTTTTCATTTCTTTGTAAATGTACTTTTCATTCCACAGCATGTACACAGATGTGTGGTATTTACTAATAGTGAGGTGACCACACAGGGAAACATATCGGTAACATTATCTGGGGTAGTATCCACATTAATGAATTATAATTAAAACATTACCATAATGAGCAAATGTGACGGTAGAAGGTTTAACATTTTGAAGTTGGAATTCAACATTGTCACAAAAAGTCCCTCTTGCTGCTGCACGTTAATTGTATTTTATCTTAACACAACACTTGCTTATTTTTGTTGCGCATATCACTATAGTCCAGACTAAACATGAAGTGCTCACAGAATGATCATCATTTATAGACAAAATGTATATAATGGGTCCCATAATGCAAGACAGACTCCACCCCTGAAAGCTGCAATCAACATCTTGACTGGTGTATGTACTTGTAATGGCAGTGAGCCACATATATCATGACTGTCTGGAAGCAGCTATGTGAACTGATGGCAGGCTGAGCATGTAAGAATAGAACAGCAGATCTGTACAATGCAATACTGTTGTAATGTGACACATGACCATAAAACATTAAGAATGAGAAATGCAAGTTATTAATGATAGTTAAACATTTACCATTGTTCCGGGAATGCTTTGCTTATGAGGTGGGTACATCAGAATGTAAAACTGACATGATCACATGTACGATACAACAAAATACACTATAGATATATTACAGCTTATGTGGACTCACACCCTACATCTATTGTACTATAATTGAGTACAGAGAGTACAGACATCATTGACAAAATAAGCCATTGGGGAAGGTACAGGAATTTAATTTTATGATTTAACTGATGTCCAATATGCTAACTAATGCACACCATAGCATTCACACTTGCACAAGTGAGAACAAAATTGTTTATTTTCCATGGGATAGGTACTATCATTCGTTAAGAGGCATTGATGACTGTCACCGATGCACAATGCCAAATGTCTCACACCGTAAGAAGATGTCATGGATAAAATAAATCTTAGGGAATTGTCATGTTTCAGCTATTAAAATGAGTATGCATTATCACAATTTGATGTAAAGAACACCTTCTGAGCATTGCATCAGTGGTACTGCAATGGAGTAGTGACATGACAAACACTTATATTAAAAGCAAAAAGTCAATTACAGGTTCCATTTGTTGTACTTCTGCAATGGGAAGTGGGGTTGAACTACACTTCTGCTGTCATAATTTTGTTACTTTTTGATACACAGTCAAATGTGATATTAGGCGTGAGTTGAACAGATATTAGGATAAAATGAAGATGAGGGTACCATCAGTTTTGCCGACAGGCTCGCTCCTAACATTTTTGTGTCATAATTATTGTTATTACTTTTGTTCATGGAATGTCTTAAAGCAAAACATAAAGTTACTTACTTTTTTCAATGTGCATATATATATGCTTAACATTTAATCCACATTCATATTGTTGGGGTAACATTCACATTCTTTGGGATCTTCACCACATGTCTGAGATGTGTGCACAGCCACTTCACTTAACTTTTGGATGACGTGGCCAATATGTGCATCAAAGTTCAGTAATATTTCCTAGTGAGTACACTTTAAATGCATTTTGTAAGAGTTACCTATATGAAACAACCTTTCAAAGTGTGATTTTGATCAGGTAGGTTCATTAACATATCACTGACTGACCAGCACTGCTAATGAGGCTCACTTACAAGGCATTAGCTTGCCAATGTCTTAATCCCTGTTCCTGTGTTGCTTAGGCATGTGCACTGCATGGCGTTGTGTAAAAAGCCATTACATTGTTTCCCAACAATGCTCATAACGCAAACTGAGTGATTCTGAAAGCGTAATGAGTTGAGAGATAATTATCATATTTGATGCGCCCAGTGTGATTTATCTCCAGCTTATAACTGTGACTTAGGGTAGAGATCTTCCACGCCACTATAGGAGATTGCTTTCTCCCCTAGTACTGCTGAACCTAACTTGTTTCAACAGTTTTACCCCATAACATAGGGAGGATACTTTCACAAAATATTGGAAAGTATGTCTTCTTCAATACAACTAATTGTACTATGTTGATATGCATGTATTCTGTTTAGTCTAGCTGCATTGTTTCACTATAATGCATGCAAATCTTCAGAATTTCAATTGATGGGGTCAGGGCAACATGCAAAATGCAACACACACACACACACACACACACACACACACACACACACACACACACACACACACACACACACACACACACACACACACACACACACACACACACACACACACAAACACACGTATAGAGTTTTGTACTAGTCTAACAGACATACAGTTTAGGCATTTCTGTTTTGGTGCAATATACCTCTTTACTTGCACTACTGCACTGTTGAGCAAGTGAATGCATTCATAAAACTGTTGTCTCTGCAAGTGTTCGGTTTTTATTTTATTTCCCCATATTGTTGCTATGTTTATGAAGGTTGCTTGCTTAAGTTAGTATTCCTGCATCTGTTATTCATTTTTGTCTTCTATTGTTGGGGAAAATTCTTTAGGACTTTACACTGCTGGTTCTATTTCAATAGGATATAACTTTGTTAAGTGTTATGGTGAAGAACCTGTAGTAGTGTTTATATCGTTGTTTTTATTTTTAGGGTGCAGGTATTTTTAGGGTATGTATGCTAGTGTTAGACTTGAGTTTGCTGTTTACTGACTGCATATTAATATATTAGTGTTCCATAACTGTTAAAGTGTGTTTACTACTAGTGTGGGTAACTTGTGTTTTGACATTCATTTTTATATCCATCATAACAGGGATCTGTCTCCTAAAGCTTTTAATCCTCAATTAAGATTCATGTTCTAGAGGCTAAAAATGAATTGATAATATAGGCTCTCCATCTCAGTGGTGGATGGCTTCTTGCTATACATGCCTCCAGCTTTTCCATAACTATGCCTAGCGGCAGGTAGTTGAGGATGCCAGAGCTCTTGGTAGCCAGGGTCGTATATGCACAACAGTGTGACGTAGGGCCAATAACATCATTCATAAGGCCATGCTCAGAGCAGAGGCCATGACATGGGAGCAGAGAGCTACTGGTGGCGTGCTTTCTACCAAACCACAACTTATCCAGACATAGGAATCTCTGTTGTCAATCAGGGATGCAGGAACCTCATCACAGTTTCTTCATGCAGTGCTGGATGTCGTGCCATGGACAGACAGGCCCAAGAGGACTTCCACTAGTAATGCTCCTCATAAATCTTTACATAAACATTTGCAATTGATAGTCACATGTATACCTATACTACCTCTCTCACCTGTTGTGTCTAGGTACATCTGGCACTGAGGTGCGATGAACACATGCACATGGTATGGGCATACCTATATGTATTAATTATATTTAATAGTCAATAAAATTAAAGCACAAAAATGTGTGATTTTGGTACTTGGGCATAAACATTATGGGAATTTATGTTATTTTTTGGGGCATTCACAGGAAAGGCATTGTCTGGTACCAGCATTTTGGATCTTCCTCTGCCTGTTGGGGATCCTTATCCTCTGCCAGTAATGGCAGACATTAATAGGCACAGTATGGGGCTGCAGGGGGTATGTCACACACAGGGAGTGTGCCTACCACATCCCCTCCCCACACTATGGACACAGTCAGTATGCCTAAACATACCAATGTCAATGAACTATCCGAGAGTGGACAGTTTGATAGAGACACAGTTGCTTAGGGTAATGTGGTAGCCCCAGATGCAGATATGATAGAATCTCCCCCTAGACATCATTTGTGGGAGGTACCACACAGGGTATCATTAGACATGCTCAGAGAAGATCTGCTTACCAATCTCACTCTTAGGTTGATGTGTCAGTAGCTGCATCCCAAAGTATGTGCAGGACCATTTTGGTGGAACAAGCAGGTTCCACCAGGGCCACAGAAGATGTTGTGTATGCAGATGTACAGGACTGCATGAACTGTGCCTTGAACAGGATGAATGACACACTGGACCATGCAGTGTCTATTGTAGGTTGTCTGTTGGGAGGGCAATGTCCATGAGTTAAGTCTACTGGTACTTCCACAGGTGTCAGTTGATGTGACCATGGACGTGCCAGATCCTACTTCAGCAGTGTTAGCACTTCCAGTGCTATATCAATTATGGATGTGTTTACACCCAGTTGAGGTCATCCATGTGGTCATGGCTTTGAACATGGTCAGAGTAGCAGCTCATTCAGCAAATGCTGTTTATGTTCAGGTGGCACTTCAACTACTAGCCAGAACTGTGGAACTAGCAATTCAATTTCTGGCAGAATTAGTTTTTGTGGGTGTGGGACATCCAAGACAAACTTGATCCTCTTCCATGCATTGTTCAGACCTGTCCAGTTTGTACACATGTTGTAGCTGTGTTTCTGCAGACACATGCACAACACTCCACACTGGCCATGACACCTCACACATACAATGCACACACACACACACACACACACACACACACACACACACACACACACACACACACACACACACACACACACACACACACACACACTTCACTATGGACTTCCTCAAAGTGGACACACATCCTATACCTGAATACTCCAGCCATAAGTATGCATACTTGCTATTTCCTTAGGTCTCACACTCACACACATTTCTATGAAAGAAATGTACTCTTGTAACATCCACCATTGTGGACAGATGATTATAACTGTGCCCTGCCCTTTGCTGAATCTGCAACTTAAAGTTCCCTATGTCTGATGAGCAGAGTGGCCAGTCAGTGCATGGGTAGGCAAAGACTGATTTGCTTTTTAATGTGTGTTACTCTGCTTAGGTTCTGTGATAATGGTAGTAGCTGTGTAGGACTGGTTTCACACCCACCTGTACAAATGAGACTGAGTCTTTTGTCCTCTGGAAGGGTGTCTGATTTGTGCTGCTTATTTATGATGCACAGAATGGCAAAGCAATGCATGGTTAGGCAAATGTGTGTTTTCTTGTGTATACCTAGTTGATTTTAACATGTTATTATTATGCTGAATTTCTGTAGTTGCACTTGTGTAGGAGAGCTTGCTCACCCACAGAACCACATTATGGCCAAATGGAACCCTAGGCAGGGTAATGGATTGTGGCCCCACACACATACAGCAGTCCCATGAAGCCCCTTGCACACACACACAGCACCCCCCATGCATTCCAGTCTCCAGTTACTTGACTTTTTTCTCCCCACTTACCATAAACACTGTTTAAACTTGTCAGTGTGATACTATTTTCTTCTTTACTTCTACAATGACTACAGATACTTGGATTTAATTTAAAACTTTTATTCAACTTTTAAAGCGCAAACACTATACCTCTCAACCTCTTAGCATAAGAAATCTGGGCAAAGCCTAAAATAGTGGGGGGACAATGGTCCGAAAATAGGGACAGATTTTAAATATTGCTCTTATAGACTTTCTTAGCATGCACTTTCTGAAGGAAATAAAGTCTGGAACTCAAATGTATGACATTATTTAGTTATTTCAATCCTCAGTGATTTGTCAGAAAACCACACATTTTATGAGGAATGGGCTAAAAATATGAGGGAAAGATCTTGACATTCTGCAGAAATCTGGACAATTGAGATGTATGCATACACTGACAGACATTTGCTAAACAAAACAGTACAGTCTCACAATGAAAACAGACTTGATGTTAACAGTAAACTTGTCTGCCCTTGAAATCACACTGAAACCCACATTCAAAATAAAATGCATCTGGCCAGTGGCAGATTACATTTACCTTTGGGCTGTTTTCAAACCATATATCCCTTGCCTACATTTTTAGGACCATGCATACATGCATGTGTTCTTTGATTCACCTTCCTGATTGTATTCGATTATATTCTTTGTGTAATACAGCACAACTTGTTACAGTGTGTTTTAAATTTGTAGTTTTGAACATTTTTCCAGTAAGCAATGAAACAAAATGCATGAACTAATAATGACAAAACTGCCCAGTTCAGAACATTTCAACAATATAAGACCACTTAAACTTCTATCATTACAATCCACCGACATCAGTCAATGTGCACAATCTCTGCAGAAGTAAAATTCATCTGAATAATTCCACATTAAAGATAACTGTAACTAATGAAAAGGTTGCTGCTAGCAAACAACTTTATATTTCAGTGTTTCATATACAAATTCAGTGCCTTCTGCTCTTGAAGAATAAATTGCCTATGTTACTTTAGAAAAATATACTGGCAAGTGGGTAATATTGCAATAGGGAATGGATGGCAAACTGACAACAGGTTCATTGTTACTAGACACCTCGTTCAAAGAAGGACATACTCAAGAATACAGCACCTCCACCCCCCCCACCCTTAAAGTACAACACAGTGCTAGCAATCTATCTACATAATATGGGAGTAGAACCCACAGCCTGCTGCATCAACAGCAAGGATGCGACCTACTGTGCAACTAACACTGCTTTTAAATTATACAGCACAGTAATGGCCATTTGTTAAACAAAACAGATGCACACTGAAAACAGACTTGGCATGAGCAACAATAAACTTCTCTTCCCTTGGAGCTCACACTTCCTTGAAAATGTACTGAAGTTGACAATTCCTTTAAAATGCACAAAAATCTCACAGTTCCTTGAAAATGCACTGAGGCACTTGATGTGGTGTAGAGGATTCAAGCCCTTGTCTCCTGTAACCAAGTTACAGGGTTTGAGCCTGGTTAAATTAACTAACCTGCCATTCTTGACTAGGTTGTTACACACACACACACACACACACACACACACACACACACACACACACACACACACACACACACACACACACACAAACAGGAAGAAACACTTATTCTACTGATATATTCCTTGCTTTGGCCTGTGGGTAGCAGGAATGTTGTAGTTTAAATTACTTGTGGAGAACTGGAAAAGACAAGAAGAAGCAAGCAACAAACAGTAGGCGCTGGGTTGAAGCATGCAGGGATGTAATAATGTTCTTAAAGAAGAATGCCCTTAAAAAAAAACATGTAATTATTTTAACTTTTTAATTAAAAAGTAAAGGTTGTGGCAGCCCCCATGGCCAGTGGGCCTCCTCCCAGCCAGTGGGGGTCCCCTAACAAGCAAGGTGCCCTAGGTGTCTGCCTTGATTGCCTATTGCTGGATGTGGCTCTGCTCACCCACCTGAGAAAATGATGCTGAGAGTGCTCTGCTCTCTAGAAGGGTGTCTGACTTGGGCTGCATATGACTGATGCACAGAGTGGTCAGAAAATGCATGGGTAGGCAACGTCTGTTTTATTGTTTATAAATAATCATTGTTAATGTGTGCTTACTATGCCTAAGTTCTGTAGTCATACTTGTATAAGAAAGCTTGCTCACCTACCTGTGCAAATGAAGCTGAGATTGCCCTGCCCTCAGGAAGGGTTTCTGGGCTACTTTTTTCTGATGCATGGGTAATCACTGTTTGTTTTTTTGTTTTGTTTTGTGGTGAGGTTGGACCACAAATCTGTCTCCTTCGAAATAAAAATCAACTTGGTAATGCCAACAAATCCCTGTAACAGTTAGGAACTACTCCAAAGAAAACTATATCCCATTCAGTGATAGTATGTCAAAATTCAATGCCCCGCCTAACCCTGAGTTCACAGAGACCATGTATAGCCATATAAATGACTAAATAGAGGCTCCTGTGTCTACTAGAAGTAAGCCAAAAACAAACTCTAAAAACAAACTACATTGATGAAATCCTAACTTTAATAGGGTATATAACAAAAGTAAAAAATCCATGGCTAAAGTCAGGAAGAGCAACTCTCATAATGATGAGATCTCTCTAATTAAACTTAACAGGAAACTAAGATGACTAATTAAGTCCAACTAGGCTAGTTATGAGGTCAAGACAAAAGACCACCACAATGATTTCTAGAGATATGTCCATAACCTCAAAAGCAGAACAGAGTAGTGTGCCGAATGATGGTCAGTGGTGCCAACTTCACAGAGCAGGGCAACACTGTGAATCTTCTGGCTGACAAATTCATCTCAAACTTCACCTGCACTCACCCCCCCCCCCCCACCTTCCCCTTTGAAATACTTATTATCACAACCTTCCCAACTATTAGAAGGGAGCAAGTCCTGGTGGCACTCACTAAGGCCATAAACACAGCCTCAGTGGGCCCAGACAGTATCCTGGGATGCCTCCTAATTAGCTTGAAACATAAACTATCATGGCCACTTCAGTCATTTTTCAACTATATCTTCAAACCAGGATTTGCACTTCACAAATGGAGGACTGCAACACTTATACCTTTTCACAAGGTTGGACAAACACACGAACCTAGAAACTACAGATCCATTATTCTGACGGGTCTAATATACAAGGTTGTGTAAAAAAATAATTATGGAAATCATTAAAAAAGACAAAGGTAACCTTCAGACACTGGACACAACCCAGTTTGCCTTTGTCAAGGGAAGATCATGCCTGCTGAACATGGTGGACTTTTTTAAGAAGATTAATAAGGTAATGGATGTGGGGAAAATGGTGCATAATGCCTACCTGGATCTTTTTAAGGAATCTGTATTTTGACAAATGTACTGAACTGGGCATAAACCCTTACATAACTCACTGGATTGCCAGCTGTCTTACAGGCAGAACCCAGGAAGTCAGGATTCGTGAAACCATCTCCACTAAGAGTCTGATCAACAGAGGGGTACCTCAGTGCTCTGTGCTGGGACCACTTATATTTGGTACCTACTTCTCAGAAGTAAAAAAACAAAAAAAGCCAAGGGCCTTTATCTGACCAAATTCATAGATGGCTGCAAACTGGAGCTATTACAGATTTCTCCATGACACAGATGTCCTATGAGAGGATTTAACACAGACAAATGACTGGTGCCAAAGTCACAGATTAAAAGCCAATGCCAAGAAATGCATTAAAGTGCCTTTTGGGAAAATAGCCATACAGGCAAAGTACTCCATCAATAAGACAACTGTAAGAGTTTTCCTGGTAGTCAGGGAATCTGGGAACATATGTAGTCAATAATCTGGCATTTGACCAACACGAGGTCAAGGTAGTGTGAAAATCATCCTATGTTGCACAACTTACAAGTAGGGGCATGGCATCCAGGTCTGAGGAAGCCATAGTGCAACTTAATGTGGCTTTTATTAGATGCATCATTGAGTATAAGGTCCCCATGAGCATGTACCTGACCAGGCATATTCAACAGATGGAACACCCACAAACATTCCTTACCAGGAAAAATCAGGGTATAAACACATTGTCCTATACAGATCAGCTTAAAGCCCTATCTTTGTACTCAGTCTCTTTAGAGGTTACTGAAAGGCAATCTATGTCTAGCATACCAGGCACCCTTGGCTACAGCTCTGATGGACATTTTGCACATTCACAAAATGAAACCACTAGATCCAAGAATTTAAATTTTGATTGCAACTCAACTAAGACATGTTGGCAAGACAGATATGTGTCTCAGGGGATCCCCATGTTCTAGAACAGGCTCTCCATCCATGTGAGGCAGGGTCCATCCCTAACATTATTTAAGTATAACCTTTACCAATGGATGGGAAATCAGAAATTCACCCAGGGTTCCCAGATCCTATCAGAGACTGACAGTTACTGTGCCCGGGATAACATACCCCCCCCCCCCCACACACACACACACACACACACACTTAACCTTTAGAAACGTCCTAACTAACATATCCCCTTCTAATAAACACCTATGATACATAGAGACATAACTGGGTTGGGTTGGGTTGTGTGGCTAGATATATAAAAAACAATCTGGTCATTAATTTGATATATACCTATGAATCTACAAATCTATAAGCAACAGTTGTACTGAAAAAATATATACTTTGTATTTTCTTTTACACAAACAAATTTTATTAATGAACATTAACTCATGGGCAAAGATTTTAAGAAACTTTATAATATTCCATTTTACTTAAATAATAAATACAACATTATTTCATATACTAGAGTTTAATAAACATTAAAGGAAAAAACATTACTAAAGGCCAATCTATGTATAACTTTGGCTTCCACACAGCTGACCATAAGATACTCTCAATGTTTCTACTCAATTGCTGCATCTACAGATCCCTCCCATCTCATCCAGACTTCCTCTGACTGGGGAACAAAGACAGTGACGAGACTAAGGCATTCTAGGGCAGCATCGTCCTGCAGTTAAGGCAGTCATTATCTTCATCATCATCATCCTCATCATCCTCCTTTTCTCATTTCTACATGTGGTTGGAGCGTCAAGTCAACAGTCACCACCCATCTCAATTCATAGACATTTTCCTACTTTCTTCAGCAGTCATGTCTTGACTGTTACATGTCTTATATTACACAATCTATCCATATATAGGTTCATAGGTAGGTACTAGGCTATCTGCCCAAGGGCATTTATAAGCTTAGATAGACTGTGTCAGCTTTCGCCATCCCACTGATTAATTAACTAAGCTTCTGTCAAGAAGAGCCAATGAAGTGATCCCAGGGGTGCATTTTCTGTTACCCATCCACTCGTCAAGGTTTCTCTTGAAGAATGATAGTGAGGTGCTCCGCCTAATGTAGTTAGAAATTTTGTTCCAAAGCATGGGGAGTCTCTGTGACAAGAATCTATCCCTCCAGCATGTTCTATTTATTGTTGTGGTGAGGTTTAGCTCACTAGAACGAGTGGCTCGCAGTGACTTGGATTTCTTCAGGTGGAGCATGTCCATCAATTCTGAGTTGGACATGGCTTTGTAAGTCAGGCAGAGATCACCACTGAGTAAACGATATGTGAGTGAGTACAGCTGGAATTTTTCCAGTCGGGCTGCATAGGACATATGTTTGAGGCCAGTAATACTCTTGGTGAGGTACTTTTGTGGTCTTTCCAGCTGTTGGAAGTGTCTTGTGAGGTATATCCCAAATGGGGCATTGTACTCTATGATGGGTCTGATGAGTGATGAGTAAAGGGGCACTATAACCTCTTTATTTCTGAATGTGAACCCTTTAGTAATTAGATGGGCTACATAGAAGGATTTCCTAACTACTTTGGCAATAGGATTGTCAAAGGAGAGATTACTATCTACCTGGGTCCCCAGATCTCTTATTACCTCTTCTGTATTAAGGGGGTTGCCACCTATGTGGTAATTCATGGGTGTTTTGTTTTTCGCAAATGGGATGACTATGCATTTTTTGGCATTTAGCTTGAGACCATGACTTTAACACCAGGTGCCCGTCTCAGTAAGGCCCTTTTGGAGAATGTCCATGTCAGCCGGAGAGTCAATTATTGATCCCAGTTTGCAGTCATTGGTGAACTTGGTTAGCCATAGTCCTCCAGTGTTTGCCTTTACTTCTGAGAAGTATATGCCAAACAGTAGGCCTCCCAGGAATGAGCCTTGTGGGACACCACTTGTGACTGGTTTAGAGTCGGACCTGGAGCCCGCTATTCTTACCATGTGAGTTCTGTCTGTAAGCCAGTTGGCAACCCAT
Organism: Protopterus annectens; assembly: GCF_019279795.1. Taxonomy (NCBI): domain Eukaryota; kingdom Metazoa; phylum Chordata; order Ceratodontiformes; family Protopteridae; genus Protopterus; species Protopterus annectens. Next base: position 248,418,647 of record NC_056736.1, on the reverse strand, counting down.
CTCGTGATGTAGGGGTTTATGTTCAGGCTGGTGAGTTTTTCTATAATTCCAGAGTGGGGAATGGTGTCAAAAGCCTTGGCGAGGTCAAGGTAGGCTGTGTGAACTAACTTCCCCTCATCTAAGGCCTTGGTGACTGTCTGAAAAAAGTCAAACAGGTTTAGAAGGCATGATCTGCCCTTAACAAAGCCGAACTGGGTTGGGTCAAGTGTTTGGATTTTCCCAATGTCTTTGTTAATGAGCTCCATGATGATGCACTTCATAGCCTTGCAGACCAGGCTAGTCAGGCTTATGGGGCGATAGTTACCAGGGTCAGTTGTGGCCCCTCCTTTGTGGATGGAATAACCGTTGCTGTGCGCCATTCTATGGGCACATAGTCTGTGGAGAGGCTGAGGCTGAACAGTGTGTTTAGGTGGGGGGTTAGTTCATTCTGTAGTTCGTGCAAGATGCAGCCTGGGACACCAGCTGGCCCCATTGACGATTTGGTTTTGGCTTTTGAAAGGGCTGTTTTCACCTGTGTGTCTGTGATTTCTGGGACACTACACTTTTCCGGTATTGTTGTGGGTCCTTTTGGGGGTGAGAGGGGGGTGAAGTTTGCACTGAATCTATCTGCCAGGATGCTGGCAATATCAGTGGGTTCAGTATATTTTGTTCTATTTTGCACTAGCTCAGAGCATATCTGTGAGTTGCCACTTAGATTCTTGACATAGCTAAAGAAGGCTTTGTGGTTATCTTTTGAATCCTTGGCTATTTTTCTTTCGAAGTTAGCCTTGGAGGATTTTATGAGGGACCTTAGTTTCTTACTAATACTGATCAGGGATGTCTTTCCTTCTTGGGATTTGCTTTTTTTCTGAACTAGTTTCCTCCTTCTGTTGTATAGCCTGTTTATGGCAGGGGTCCACCAGACTGGTTTCCTTGTCTTAGGGGAGTGAGTCTTGGTTTTACTAGGGATGGCATGATCCATGCATCCTTGTAGGTGCTCATAGAGTACATTTGTTAAGGTTCCTGCATCTTGGACACTGTTATCCTTTAGCATGGGGGCTGTGAAACTTACCACCTCTGTCTTAAGTACGGTGAAGTTTGCTATTGAAAAGTTTTTCACTGGTTGGAGGTGGTGGTGTGTTGTGGACATCCAGAGTGATTAGTTTATGGTCTGATCTAACCAATTACGGGTTGATCTCTGGTGTGGAACACCTGTCACCCATGTTGGTGATGACCAGGTCCAATATTTTTTCACCTCTAGTAGGGGAGGTCATTTGAGTTGATAAATTCCAGGAAGCGCTGGACCTGGGAGTTTGTACTTGAGTAGTTTTCTCAGTTAACGGTAGGGTAATTAAAATCGCCCAATATCAGGGTGTTCTGTAGAACTTTCATGTTTTCCAGTGTCTCCAGAAAGGCAGAGTGGAGGTGCTGGGTCTTGGAGGGTGATCTGTAGCAGGCCACAATTTGCATTGCAGATTTGCCTGATGTTAGTTGCACATGGATGATCTCGGAGGTATCATGCCGCGCCACTAACCTGGAGGTGTAGGTATCCTTGATGAATATGGATACACCCCCTCCTTTTGTGTTTCGGTGCATGTTCCCTCATTATCCAACCTACTTACTATCTATTCTACAAACTGATACCTAAGATCCAGTGAAAAATCTCTCCTCTCCATCACCAAGGCTAACAATAATGCAGGGAAAGCGCTCTACTCCCACACCGTTGCCAGAAATTGGAACTCTCTTCCCCTATCTGTGTCCACTGCCTCCTCTACATCCATATTCAAAAACTCCCTCAAATCGCACCTTCTTAGTACATGGTTATGCCCTTGTATCACATAACCCTACCCATACTACTATTAACTCCCCAAATTCCTCTCTGATCACATGCTGGAGCTCTGATCCCCTGTAGGCTTGGTCATCTGAAAGGGTACTTTTAACTGTAGAATCTTACTTGATATATTTTCTTTTCTTACCAAAGTATGACTGACATTGTCTTTTTACCCATGTTCTATATCTTTTACCTGGAGTATTTTTATTAATTCTTGTTATATTACTATGCTCAGCATACATGATGTAACCTGTTTTGTGTATTATGCTGGATGTACTGTATTTGTATAACTTGATGTTGGAGCTTTTCTCCCCGGGCCTCCGCTGAAAATGGACCTGGTCCAGTCGGAATTTCCCGGTTAACAAATGTAAAATAAAAATAAAATAAATAAATAAAATAATAAATGTTCTGTGACCGAAATGTGTGGTATGAGTTGTAGCCCATTAGGGCTGGGGCGCTCTGTGGAGCCTTGAACCATGTTTCAGTTACTGCACAGATGTCGATGTACTCCATACTGAGGAGTGCTTCGAGCCCGTGCGTTTTGAGATTTAAACTCCTGGCGTTGAATAGCATAACCCTCATTTTTTTATTTGTGCTGTTTACGGAGGTGGGTTTGACTTTTGAGCCTTGCCTAAAAAAGGCACTATGGGGGCAGCAAGAGCCTTGGCTAGTATTCAAAAGCCTAAGGTGACAGGTGCAAGCCGACTCTTGTGAAGCAACTAGGTATTGGTCTGTCATCCTTGTCTCTTCTTGCCTTCCTCGTGTCCCTCACAATCGTCTTTACCAAATCATCTGCTCTCCTGCACATGCAACCAAACCATCATAATCTACTCTCCTTGACCTTCTCTGTGACAGGGTCTCCTTTCTCATCTCTGATGTCTTTATTTCTTCATCTGACCCACACTATTTATCTTACTATGTGACTCAAATGCTGGATCTCCATCATGTCAAGCTTCCTCAACGTTTTCATTACTCATGTTCCAATGCCATAAAGAAGCATTGGTCATACCACTTTTTTGAAAATTTTATTTTTCAGCTTCTTTGGTATTCTTCTGTCACACAATACCACTGAAATTTTCTGTAGCACATCTATTTCAAGCTTTGACCTCCTCATTCAGATTTCCCCTTCTCCTCAAGTATACCACAAAGATACTTGAGAGTCTGTATTACTTTGTCAGAAATTACCTTCATCAAAACTCTGTTCATTGAACATAACTCGGTGAACACTCACATCAGTGAATGTTTTACACACGGAATGGAGTTAGTTCTCCACCACATCGACTGTCACACACACACCGTAGCATATCAAGCCCACCAAGTGGGGTGCACCCCCCCACTTATATATACCAACTCTGAGCTTGCACTACTGTGGGGAAAAGGAGAAATTTCCTACTGCTGGCCAACTAACTCCATTCCCTGTGTAAAATGTTTGCTGATGTGAACATTCGCTGAAGAGAACATTCACTGACTTATGTTCGATGAATGTAGGTTCTAGGAAGTTAATCTTCAGCAAAGTAATATAGACCCGATACTTGAAGCTGTTATGCTTTCCTGTGTATCCTTTCTATCTCAAGTTTCAGCTTCTTAGGATTGTCACCAATGACTGCTATGATTACAGTCTCCATTGTACTCATCCAATGTGCTTTCAGTTTTTCATTCTAGTACATATCATTTGCTGAAATTCATATTCAGAGTTTATTTGTAGTGCCACATCATCTCTATACAGCAACTTTGTTGATCTATTCCCTCTGTCCTGTTTGCTACTAAAGTCAGTTACCAATATAACCTTGAGTGGGCTCATAGATGAAACCTAATACACACGCATTCCCACTGGGATCCTGTCTGAGTCTGAATACTGTTTGCATTTTTTCAGTGTGTCCTTGTACACAGCCTGCATTAATTTTACCAGTGCTTCTGGTACTCTAAATTAACATAGCACTACCAAAATCAGCTTTCCTATCATCTTGTGAAATGCTTTCGCCATACTTAGGAATGCTCAGTTGGACTCTTCCCCCCATCATCAAGTTAGGCTGGTCATACTGTATCCTAAATTGAATCCAAACTGCTATATCCCATCATACTTTCTTCTTCTTTGAATATTTAATTATCAATCACCCTCTATAGCACTTTAACATAACAAGCATTCATTACCGCTTTATTGCCCACACTTGTGAATGTCCACTTTGTTCATGTACTCTGATATTACAGTTTTGAATATCCAGTCATCTGGGATGTACCTTTCCCTCCAAACCATAACGAGTACTTTCAGGACCCATTTCTCCCCTAAGGCACTCAATATCATTATCATATCTTCTGTGAGGTCATCTGAGCCTGCTGCTTTCCCAGACTTCATTTTCCTTAGTGCTGTTCTTACTTCTAGGATGGATTCTTCCTCTTCCTCTTCCATCATAGACTGTGCATGGGGCAATACAGTTTCTATTGGGTTTTCTTTATGCAGAAGCTTCTTGAAGTATTCCTTCAATGAGCCTTTGATATCTTCTGAATAGTTAAACAGATTATTGCAGGCATGAATGTCATCTGACAATTATCTTCTTTATATCTCTGTCATTGATGTGTAATATGATAGAGCTTCTTTTTGCCATCTGCTTTGTCACTTTTCAGAAGATTGGAGAGTTTCTCAGATGCCTTGTCATTTGCCATTGTGACTGCTCCCTTAGCCTCTTTGTTAGCCAACCAATATTCCTTCTTAGCCTAGTCCATCTCTTCAATCTCCCACTGCTCCCGATGCAACTTCTTTCTTTTGATAACTTTCTTCATGCCTAGATTCCACCAGCAACTGTCCTTATGTATCTTATTTCCATACCTAGCTTGACCACATATCATAGCATCATATGATCATAGGAGGTTACTAGGCTAATGGCCCTGGGGCCCTTACAAGCTTAGTCAAGAGTTTATCCCCAAAAAAGAATGCTCAGTCAGCACCTGTTGCCCCTGTCAATGAGGGACAAAGATTGACCCCCCCCCCCAGAACAAATTTGTGTTTTCCAATCCACTCATCAAGATTGCACTTCAAGAAGGTCAACGAGGTACTCTGTTTGACATGTATGGGAAGTCTATTCCAGAGATGGGGTGGACTCTGGGAGACAAACCTGCCTCTCTGCAGGTTTTGTTGATGCTGCATAATAGATTTATGCCTATTGAGCAGGTACTGCACAATGAGTTAGACTTACAGATATGGAGCACCTCTAGTAGGGCAGGGTCTGATATTGTCTTGTAGGTAAGACACAGATCACCTCTGAGAAATCTGTATGATACTGAGTAGAGTGATAGTGATTTGAGCCTGCCTGCATAGGACAGATGTTGGAGGCCATAGATTCTCTTTGCTAGGTATTTCTGTGGCCTTTCCAGTTGGTGCAGGTGTTTGGAGAGGTACATACCAAATGGGGGAATTATACTGAATTATAGGCCTAATGAGGGAGGAGTACAGAGATGAGCCAAGTAAAAGGGTTTTATGAACACTGACACCACATGATGGTCGAATGTGAGATTGTTGTTAACTTGAGTACCCAGGTCTCCCACCACAGATTGTGTGCTTAGGGGGTTGTCGTTGATGTGGTAATCAGTAGGGGCCATGTTTTTGCAGAATGGTGTGATAATGCATTTTTTTGCGTTTAGCTTAAGGCCATGACTTTGGCACCAGTTATTTTTAGTTGTGAGACCCTCTTGCAGTATGTTACCATCATTTGGGGAGTCAATAACAGCACCCAATGTACAGTTTCTGCAAACTTGGACAGCCACAGGCCATTTGTCTTAGTCTGGACCTCTGAGATGTAGATGCCAAACAGTAGGGGTCTCAGGACAAATCCCTACGGAACGCCACTAGTGGCAGATCTGCTGTCAGAGGTGGTGGCACATATTTTGACCTTGTGGGTCCTATCGGTGAGCAAGTTGGCCACCCACCTAACAAGATAGGGATTTACACCAAGTTGTATTAGCTTTTCTATGATGTCTGAGTGGGGGATTGTGTCAAAGGCCCTGGCCAAGTCCCTCATCCAGGGCCTTGGTGACAGTCTCAAAGAAGTCAACCAGGTTCAATAGGCAAGATCTACACCTGACAACTCCAAATTGGGTGGGGTCAAGTGCTTGGAGATTGCCTATGTCCTTGTTTATGAAATCCATAATATTAAGCTCCATGGCTTTACAGATCTGACTTGTCAAGCTAATGGGGTGATAGTTTCCAGGGTCAGTAGTGGCACCACCTTTATGCAAGGGGATGACAATGGCAGTTCTCCACTCTGCTGGAATGAAGTCTGTAATTAGGGTGTGGTTGAATGGAGTGCTCAATGGTGAAGCTAGTTCTTGCTGGAGATGGTGCAGAGTACAGCCTGGGATACTATATGGTCCCATGGAAGTTGTGTTCTTTGCCTTGGATAGGGCCTTTAACACTTGATCTACATGGATGTGAGGTGTGGGGCAAGTATCTGCTCTATAGACATCAAACATGCTGTTTTGAGGTGTTGTCATTCTTCTTCAACTCACCCTACTTAAATTTCTTCCTTACAACATGGTGGCATAATAGTTAACACCTACCCTATTGCCCATAACACCCACAGTTTGTTCCTGACACCTGGTCACTGTCTGTGCAGAATTTACATATTTTTCCTGTGTCTGTGTAGGATTTCTCCCACTTCCCAAAAACATGTTGTATGTTTATGCCTCATCATTGGAAGTTACTGTGTTCAAGCTCAGACTTCTCATTTGAATCTGAGAAGTATGTCAACAAAGTGTACACAAAAATAAAGAGAGTTGTGGGCAGAAGCACAGACTTTAGTCGGTGCTCATTGATAGAAGGTTCATGTAGTCTAACTGCTTTAAGCATCAGCTGTAGTGTGCTGTGTCTTTAACTGTAGTGTGCTGTGTCTTCTAGAGAGAAAGACATGGATCACAGGCTGTGTACCTTATCAGGGATAGCAATATAGATTTGTAACAAAAAACACCCATAGATGATTTGGTTATGCTGAGTAATGTAAATAAATGGGCACGAGCATTTGCTAGTGCTGTGTTGGACATTTTACTCTAATATACACCAGGGATCCATACTGACAGAGAGAGTGATCTACAAGCCCCTATTAGTCAGTGCATGCCAGCCATCAATCCCAGTATCACTGAGTTAATAAGTGACCAGCCATCTGATGTGTATTTGCTAGAGTTGTATTAACTGGGATAGCTCTGCTGTCAAAAGCTGAGAGTAAAACCAATCATCCTGCCAAAAAATAAACTAAGGATTGCTTCAGTAAATAAAAGGCTTTACTGACAGGACACAACTTATAAGTGGATAACATCATAGTATGGAGGAGATTGGATATCCATTATATCTAGGAGACAAGGTAGAAGGGCAGTACTACAAAGTCGCTTGACTTGGGATCAAGAGCCTACTGTTCAGAGAGACAGCAGACTAGAAATGCTGTGGGTACTGTGATAAGAGAAAGCCTACTGAAGACAGTAACTGATGTCATGAGAATCAGTAGTAGACTCATGACAATCAGACTTCAGTTTAAAGAATCAGCAGTCTCCATAATATCAGTCTATGCTGCACTGCAGGGTTGTAACGGTAAGGAAAGGAAGGCAGTAGTTTCAGTACTTCCTAGATAAATTGTGACAAATTGAGTGCCTGCAGATAATAGGGGACCTCAATGTTAAAGTTAGTGTGGTAAAATCAGAAATGGCAAAGTGCAATGGTCAGACCCCAGCATAAAACACTGGTGACCACATTCAGCTGTAAACAGTGGTTATGGAAGGCTCAAAGGGAAGAGAGACTAGGCTGTAGATCTGGAAGTTAATGAGTGAATATACAGGGTACCATGGGAGTGCTGTACCTATTTTTCCTCTCTCTTTCTGTGCTTGCCCAGTAACAGTGAGTAAAGCATGCTCTAGACATCAGTGCAAAAACACCATCTTTACTTCTGTGAGGGGCTGACATCATCAAGACATCCAGCCTAACCTCAGGCATCACTGCAAAATTCTTTCCTTGGTCTCCACTAGGGAAAATCAGATTGCATTAGTGTGGCCCATGCACGAGTGCCTCCCTCCCTCCCTCCCTGCTTCCCACAGGATGAGCATGCCCATTCTCTTCATTTGTACCATCAATTACATAAACCACTATTTGGAATTGCATTGGCTGCATTGTAGTCATGACTTTACCACTGACACAGGCTTGCAAGCTTATTTTTACTTGTATGAAAAGATACATCAGCAGCAACAATTTATTTTATACATCTTTCAAGAAAGACTCTGAGTAAAGTTGTGAAGATAGGTGAAGGCTGCCAGCCTAGCCAGATATAATTTTGTAGATAATTCTGTCATTTGTAAATATTAATGTAAGCCACAGGCTTGTTCTCTTAAATGTGAAAAGACTACATTGGATATTGAACTGCAAAAATAAACAGTGCACTCTGCTGTAAGAAAGCTAAGTCAAGCATTTCATGACTGTCTTTGATGTACATACCCTCTCAAACATATGAATGAAACTATCAAAATTATCCCTCTCTTTAAACTGAGGAAAGAATGTACTGACTTTTGTGCTTCTGGGGTCCAGTTACTCCCTTCCCCATTACTTCCATGACTCTGGCGAAGAGTCAGCATCTCCTTCTCATGCTGTCTCTGCATCTCCTTTTCCTCAGATCCAGGAATAGCAGTTTCTCATTCTCCTCAGACTGCAAGCATCTCAGTCTCTCAGCTGCTTCTATTTCCAAATGCCTGGCCTCAAGCTCAAGTCTCTTTAGCCCCAGATGTATTTTTAAGTCCTCTGCAGAAAGGTTGAGCTGTCCATTCTCTGAGGGTGGTACATCTTTACTGCAAGTCTGATCGTCCTCCTGGTTGCTGTTTTCTGATGCAGCTATGACCAAGGCTGCAATCAGTTCTGCCTTAGTCAGGTTTCCATGCACCAGTCCCCTAGCCTGGCACATCTCAGCCAGCTGGCTCCTTGCCAGCTTTCCGTACTCCTATGCTGACAAGCTGCCTGCTCTCCCTGACTAAGCTATCAAAAGAAATAAAACAATTATGATCTGAACTCCAAGTATTCCTGTGTGGCTGATTTAGAGTACAAAACACCTTCAGTGATCACTTTACACAAGCTACAGGAATTCATTCTACCCACACCACTACAGGCCAATTAGTATTTGCCAATATGTGATGCCCGTGCACTGGCCCAGAAATCAAGGAGCCTCAATCATCATCACTAACACCAGTGAGGGGTGTCCATATAGGGAAAGGATAATAAATACACACACAATAAAGTACAATTTCCCTTAAGATTACACAGAGATCACAGTCTGTCTGGGGCTGGTTTCTCCCTTTCTTTCCAGATCCCCAGTAAGACTCCCCACTGGCACAGCTATAGGGTCCAGATCTCAGCCTAGTGGGCAAGCTAAAACCTCCAGCACCCTCTCTGACTAACCAGTGTTTCATGTCCCTGCCCAAGTAGCTGACACATACACACACTTTGCGATAAGAGTTTATACAGCCACACAGACGCTCCTGGGGAAAGATGGCACAGGTTCTCCAGCTGTTTCCCTTTTCTGCCCAATCTAAAAGGTAATATCAGCTGCCACGACCCACTAATATTTATCAGCAATTCAAAGGCCCTTAAAAGGGTTTTCAATTATTACTGTGTAATATTATTATCCAAATGGTAAGTGTGACCTAACAGTCAAGACTTATTTGGAGTGACATGGTACTGCATCACTATATACATGCAATGTACTCATATAGCTTAAATTATCTCTACACAAAACAGCCACAGTTGAAATGTTTAAAAATATTTAATAATAAATAATAAAAACACAAGACAATACTTCTTACTACACAGTGCTAGTCAAGGGTTCAGAGATCACAGAGAAATACTTAAAATAATACCGTAGAAAAAGTCTAAAATCAACACAAAATAGCATTTTGTCTAATCCTCCTTATTCCTAGCTATTTCTAAAATAAACATTTCTAAATAACTTACATATAGAGCAAAGCAGTGCTGGTGATGTTGGATGTTCTGAAGACAAAATGCTCTGAGCTCTCTGATTCTCTCTCTTTAAGTTGATAACACAGAGGTGCTTCACATGACATCATTCTTCACACTTCTTTGGTGTTCCTAGGCTAACAGAAACTACATTTACATTTTTTACACCTCGTCATAAACCAGAGTAATAAAGGACATTTATACATGCAAATTCTAGCCATTAACTCTGGTCTTAAAAAAATAGGCAAGATGCCTTCCTCTAGACATCGACTCAGAATTTTGACATCAAAGAAAGCCATGAAATGCTTGACTTAGCTTTCTTACAGCAGAGTGCACTGTTGTTACACTTTTGCAGTTCAATATCCAATGCAGTCTTTTCACATTTAAGAGAACAAGCCTGTGGCTTACATTAATATTTACAAATGACAGAATTATCTACAAAGGTCTATCTGGCTAGGCTGGCAGCCTTCACCTATCTTCACAAAGGTTCAGAGGCTACTTGGTTCAAATAACATTGAAATCTTAGGTGACACTGAAACCAGAGTAACCCCACTGGTGACAACATTATATAAGGCCAAGATACATGCTTATTGTACCATAAAATCCACTTAATCATGCCTGTCACAGCCAAGGACATTGGTATTTTCCACCTGCATGGAGTATATGATCTCACTAGGATAGTAATCTGCAGAATTTATAGTGTATAGCTAGTACAAAAGTTAGCCAAACACAGATGACAAGTTTTTAAAAAAAGACCTCATCTAAGTAAGGTATACTACAAGTGAATTATACAAACAATATTTCAGTTAAACAGTACTGCAAGATGTATCCTAGTTAACAATGGCAAAATGTATGCTGCAAGAAGGCATTCAATTAATATCTTCTTTTCACAGATATGAAAGAATTACATAACTTTGGAACCATTAACTGGTTTATTGTTTGTGCAATCTCTTCTATCGCCCTATCTTTGCTATATTGCAAAGTCTTCTTAGGTTTTAGTTATACTGATATACAAAATAACTAAATATAAACAAGATGCTTTCATTTTAAAATGCTTAGCAGCAACTCTTATTTTTTTCCTAGCATTTACAAAAAGATGGAAATAAGGAAGAATCACTTATGATCTCATCACCACATATCTAAGATGCATGTACTTCCAGTGTTTATTTTTTCTATTAAAATACGACTTGGTCTGCATATACTCAAAACCAACAATTATTTGTTTGACACAGTTAGCAGATACTTAAAACTAGCAAATACTTGCTAGATGTCTACTGTCTGAGTTGTCTTTAAACTAGAGTGGTCTAGTCTTTTTCCCAAAATTGGTAATTCTCCACCCTAATGGCCGATCAGCCACCTGATGGGGTAACTGATCCTAGAACTTGTCTCAAGCATTACATTGTACAATGCCTTCACAGTATGAAAAGTAGTAGGTGATTCCATCTATTAAGATGGTTTGGAAATGTCAGTATACCAAGCTAGTACCAAGGAATACGTGCATTTAGAATGCATCATTCTAACATAGACAAAATATGAGGGCAGTTTTTGTCAAAAGAGAACAGCTCTTGCTGTGGCTGAAAGCCTGAGTGCAGCAAGCACGGTCTGTGCAAAGAGCAATTCTATCATTGTGAGTCTGAACAGTGACCATCCTGAAATCTGAAGTATCAAGAGATGATGCTTAAAGTGAAAGGCTGAAGATAGATTTCTCAAAACCCCTTCTCCCTATAATGAATTCAAGACTGAAAGTAGGCAAAACACACACTTTAGTTAAAAACTAACCAAATGAGGATTTATTAGAAACTGACTCACAAATACCAACATCAGATTTATTAATCAACTAAAAGATCAAGATACATGTCCATGAACATACTAACTATATAACACAGTTATCAACTTTTTTTTTTTGGTAGGGGTGCAAACCCTCTGTATTCACCACAAGAATATTTTACTCCCATGCTCTCCTTACTTTAATAAACAAAATGCATAGTCTTGTAGCCTTTAGGAAGGAGAAGCACCCTGCAATGGTGAGCACAGTAACCACACAATCTACCATCTTGCAGTTGAAGTTACCTAATGGAAACTATGGCTGGTAAAGAATACTGTGGAAGCAGACTTTAGAATATGGTAGCTTATCATTTACATGGTAACTGTCAAACAGAATGTTAGACTGAATTTGACCGTGGACCTTTAATATTTTCTAAATCACTTGTTCTGCTGATGGTCGTGGGGGAAGTAAATTGACCAACATATACCAGACCTCCCTATCTGCAACAACCATCCCTCACTCATCTTGCAGGTCTGCCAAGCATTCACTGACAATATCAATGATATAATTTCTCTAGTGTGTCCTTAACTTGTCAAGAGCCTCATCCAGCTGAGGTATGTCAGATACAGAGATACCCAGGAGACATTCTGGTGGCAATCAGTTTTAACTGACATCTCTCAAGTCATATAAGCAGTTGCTTTCCTCTGAGT
>NC_056736.1:248398890-248401390 GCF_019279795.1 Protopterus annectens | reverse complement strand
GGAGTGCAGGAAAATTGAGAGACAGAAAAGATGGACCAGGCTAGGAAGGAATCCAGGTTGTCTAACAAAGAAGCTAAGAAAGGAGTTGTAATAGTGAAGAACAGGACACTGGAGGCACTCTACCAGCTTCTGAAGAGTGACTCAGTAGATGGCACAAATAAACTATATCAGGTTGTAAGACAAATACAGAAAGATAAAGAAGATAGACACCCTTCATAAGGGATGCTAGCAATAATCTGCTTACCAGTCAACAGGACCAGGCAGATGGAAGGAGTAATTCCAGCAGCATCTGAATGAAGAAAACTCCAAAGAAGCTATATTGCCCCAGACACAGTCTACAATGAGAGAAGAAAAGGAGCCCACCCTAGAAGAAGCAAGAACAGTACTAAAAAAATGAAGTCAGGGAAAGCAGGAGGCTGAGATGAGGTCACAGCAGATATGATAAAGATGCTGGGTGAGATAGGGGAGAAATGGCTCCTGAGGGTACTTACAGTAGTGAGGAGAGAAAAGTATGTCCCAGATGACTGGAGAATAAGCATACTCATGCCAGTGTACAAGAACAAAGGGGACATCCACAACTGTGGGTAGTACAGAGGTATCAAACCTCCTGTCACACTGCATGAATGTCCTGGAGAGGGTGACTGATAAAGGCATATGTAGACCAGTAGAAAGTAAGATGAGAGATGAACAGTTCAGATTCAGATCAGAATGCAACACAACTGACCCAATGCTGCAGTGAGACAGATAGCTGAGAGGAAGCTATAGAAGATGAAAAAGTCCATTTGGGCATTCCTAGATTTGAAGCAAGTGCATGACATGGTCCCAAGAAAGCTGATTTGGGCAGTACTGTGGTGATTTGATGTCCTAGAAACATTGGTAGAATTAGTGCAGGCATGTACAAGGACCGAATGACTAAAGGACGAACAATGTTCAGTCTTACAGAAGGGTTCCCGGTGGAAGTGGGTGTGCACAAGGGTTCAGCTCTGAACCCACTGCTGTTTATACTGATGATGGACTACATTCGCAAACAAGTCGGAGGGGACAGATCAACAAATTTGCTGTAGACAGTTGATGTGACAATACAGGCAGACTCTGAGCAAAGGATAGGGGAATGGAATGCAAAACTGAAGACACATGGATTGAAACTAAGTATAGATAAGACAGTGGCAATGGCAGCAAATTGAGGAAAACAGAAGTTGAGAAATGAGATAGAAGGGGAGATAGTGGAACAGGTTAACAGCTTCACGTATCTGGGAAGGGTGGTTGAGAAGTAGGAAAGTATGAATGAAGAAGTCAAAGGTAGACTCAGAGGGACTGCAACTAACTGGCATAGAGTGTCTGGTGCAGTGTATGACAGAAGAATGCCAAAGAAGCTAAAAAGTCAGATATACAAAACAGTGGTGCAACCAGTACTACTGTATGGCACAGAAATCTGGGCAGTAAAGGCAGAGGACAAGAGGAAGATAGAGGTGATGGAAATGAAGTGCCTGAGAAGGGTGGTAGGATGCACACTGTGGTACAGTCGAAGAAATGAGGAAATAAGAGTAGAAGCCAAACTAGCTACAATTTCAGAATTGATGAAAGAGAATAAATAATAGTTGTTTTGGCATATGTGCATAAAAGCAGAAGATGATCTGGTGAAGAAGATTTGGGACATACAGGAAGAAGGTAAGAGGAAACAAGAGCATCCAGCAAAGAGGTGGATGGATTGTGAGAGAGAAGATCTGTGACAGCCAGGCATGAGAGTCGAAGATGGCTGGAGGGTGGCATTGAATCCAGAGAGATGGTGACAGTCACCACGACACCTCGACCCCATGTAGAAAATGGGAAGAAAGGGGCTGATGATGATAAAAGTTAGCATTTCTTCAGCAAGTACAATGGACTGGTCTTCACTTTGTTGCAAAACTAAAAGCTCACTCTTGGCAGATTTCAATTTTTTTCTGTTTCCTATCATATTAATGTGTTTCAGGTACAAAAGCATTTGCTTTTGAAACAACTGAAGGAAATTTAATAAATACTTTTTTCTTCTAAAATCCTAAAACATTTGCCAGCTTCATGTTTTTTCTTTCTGCAACCTAACCACCTAAATCTTTACTGTATAAAGTAACCCTAGTTTCTCATACTCCTCATACTGACACATGATTCAAAACACTGAATTCAGGCCTTCCACTTTTTTCAGTCTGCCCTGTAAATTTAGAGATGCTGCTGGCTTTAGAGATCATCGTCTTGTGTCAAATGGTTAACAAATGAGGCTACAATACATTGACGGGTCAGTGGAGTATGAAAATGATAAAATATATGAGATGGTGCCATTCAGAATGAATATACAATTAAAAAGGCTGTTTCTGTGGTACTTCTTTGAAAATATAAAACATGGGAAAAGTGGCAGCATAAGCACAACAGATGACTAGCCTGTACTAAGCCTTAGGAAGGAGAAGTGTTGACCTAGCATCATGAAGCATCTTGAACAAGCCATTGAATCAGCATCTCTTTACCACTT
>NC_056736.1:248266390-248393890 GCF_019279795.1 Protopterus annectens | reverse complement strand
TTTCTACTTGATGGTTTATGAGATGTGATTAGTATCTTTTGGACCAGGGAGGGAAAACCTGTAATGTCTAGCCATGATTGGAATTAGAAAAAACATGCAGTCAATCTGAGGCCTGCAATGCTCAGGTGACTCTGCCCTGAAGGGTGAGATAAAAGGTATGGGTTGGGATTCAGCATCTGTACTAGGTGAGAACAAAAGAAGGGAAACCATACCTGTCAAGGCCAAGAAGGAGCAATGGCAATTATTGTGCTCTTCAACCTAAGTGCTTTCTGAAGAAACTTGGGGATAAGAGGTAGGGGGTGATAAGCATAACAAAGACCAGAGTGCCAAATATGAACTAGAGCATCCCTCAGTGACTTTCCCTGTGGTGGGATAAGGACAAGGAACATGTTACATTTGTTCTTGACTGGAGATGCAAATAGGTCACAGCAAGAATGACCCCATCTCTGGAAAATCATGTTTGCCACTGACTATTGAGAGTCCACTCGTTAGGCATGTACATACTCCTGCTGAGTTTATTGCTCGAAGGTTGGATTTCCCCAGTATGTGCATCACTTCAAGAAAGCAGTTGGATGAAATCACCCATTGCCACACTCTCATTGCTTCTTGACAAAGTGTGTAGGATTTGGCTCCCCCTTGTTTGTTGATGTACCAGACTACTGGCATTGTCTGTTTTCATTGCAACAGTCTCTAGTGGAATAAATCTCTGAAAGGCCTGCAATGCTAAAAGCACCACTCTCACCTCTAGGACACTGATATGCAAGCTGGTCTCTTGTGAGGTCCGCGTGCCTTTAATGGTCTATCCCAATTAATGCTCCCCCCACCCCAACTGGGATGCATCCAGAGTCCACATGGCATTCAGGGATGAAGGATAAAGGACACCCTTAAGTGATTTCCTCAGACTGAATCCATGAAAGAAGAGACTTTCTGCAAGACTGGGAAAAATTTACTGGATGTCTTAAGGTGTGTTGAAGAAAGGACCATTGTACTCCTAGGGTCCCCTGTAAAATTCTCATGTGGAGGCATGCAGTGGGAATTAAAGTAATTGTAGCATCCATTGACCCTACAGCTCTGAGGACAAGTTTTGCTGGAGGAGGAAGAGAAAATATTTGCCTGACATGCATCTTCAGTGTAATAACTCTGTTTAGAAGCAGAAGAGCTAAATAATTGAAAGTGTCTGACTGAGCCCCTGTGAACTCCAAGACTTCGACTGGTTGAAGTTATGATTTTTCCATACTGACAGTGATTCTCAGTGACTGACATAGCTGCAGCAAATAGTTTCTGGCCTTTATGAGCAGATGCCTGGTCAGTGGGGTGAGGAGCCAGTCATCCAAGTAAGGAAACACTCTGAATCCGAGCAGGTCTAAGGTGAGACACTATTGTTGCCATTCATTTGCTGAACACCCTGGGGGCTGTGGTGAGACCAACGGGCAGGGATTTGAATTTATATTGACCGTCTGCCAGTCAGAAGTGTAGATACCTTTGAGAGTGCCTGTTCATTTTGATATGATAGTAAGCATCTTGAAGACTGACTGAGCACATCCAGTCATTCTTTTGTAGTACTGCATTGTGTCCATCTGGAATGTGGAATTCTTTACAAACTGATTTAGATAACTGAGATCCAATATAAGTCTCTGGTCCCTTGTTTTCTTTGGCACTAAAAAGAACTTTGAGTAAATTCTGGATCATCTTTGGTTGAGAGAGAACTCTTGGATGGCTCTTTTGTTTAGCAGCTTTTGGATTTTTATAGCTGCAAGCTCCCTCTGATTAGTTGGAACACTGGGGAGACATTTTCTTTTCTTTAGAGCAGGTTGGGAAAAGGGAATGAAGTATCCTCTGGATATGATTATATGCACCCAGTAATCCTTTGTGATGGCTATAGAGGTATCTAGGTGCAAGGATAAGCTCCATCTAACTGTCTCCAGAGATGGATAGCTGAGTAACATTTCAGGAGTGATGAAAGGACCTGTCCAAGAAGGAATCTCGAGATCTTTGATTCTGCAGACCCCCTCTGCTACTTGGGTGATGTCTACCATTGTGACTATCCCCCTCCCCCACCCCTGGGAGGATAATCTCTATGTGATTCCTGAAAAGGACCTTGAGACTTCTGGAACCACATCTATTTCCCTAGAGAAAAGTCTCTGCAGGGTAGCAAAGCAGATTCTGATGGCAGACAAGGTCTTTTCATCATGTTCACTTTGGGAAAAAGTCTCTTTTATGGTGGGTCCAAACAAGGAGTTCCATCAAAAGGACTGATGAATGACACCTTGAAAGGTTCCGCAAAATCCCACAATCACATCCAGTCATATCTCCTTATAGTTATGCCTGAACTGGCCAGCCTTGAGGTACCTTTAGGTGTATGCCAGATTAATTTTATGGACACATTTGTAATGGATTGTAGGGTGGCCAGTTGTGAGAAAATAGACTTGTGTTACTCTGTGGACATGGACCCTTGGGAAGAATTAGAAATTTATTTTATCAAGTCCCTCTGTAATCTGGAGAATTGTGCCAGGTAGTTCTCAATAGCAGTGCAAATGTTGCTAATGCATACACTCACTTCCCAAACCTGTCCAATGCCCTAGACTGTCTGTTGGGGGGGGACTGTGGAGCTCTGCTTAGCTAGCTCCTTTTTGGTAACTGCCAAAACAACCATGGCATCTACAAGAACCCCTTTAATCCAGTGCTGTCTATCAGTGGGGGTGCTCAAAATTTTATCAGGGCATTTGGGAAATGATTACACTGAGTCCATTTCTTTCCATTCCGTGTGGGAGACAAGGTCTATAAACTCATCTGCATGGGAGAGAGGATAACCCAAGACGTAGAAGGTCCAGACCTGAAAATTTCCAAAAACACTGACTCCTCCTGGGAAAGGGCTTGGGAAGACCAACCACCTTTCTGACAAAGGATGTCAAGGATGTCTCTGAAAGAGACATCCTCAAATGGAGATCTGGGGACCCTTCCCTTTAATGGAAACTGGTGTCTTCCATAAGAGATTCTGCCTCTTCTTGCACATCCTCTTCTATGGGACCTCCTCAGTTGGATACTTTGATGAGGTACTGGAGGAGATGGGGAGCTCCCGGGTGGTAATTGGCTATTAGCTCATTCAGGCTGGCTGTTCCTGAGAGGAAAGATGAGTAGACTCAGACACAGGATACATAGGGAGAGCAAAGGATGGATCCGATAGTGAAAGATTCGAGGCTACTCTCACCACCACTTTGAAGGCAAAAGATCTGGAGAGACCAAGGAGACACTACTTGGAGCTGAGGCTCTTGAAGAAGACAATCCCAAGCCTCCCCAACCCTCCACTACTGAGGAGTCAGAGCCAAGCTGTCAAGCTCTGAGAGGAAGTGACAGCTCCATAAGCTTTTGAGTCGAGGTCTGCCCCTTGGATCCGACACTGATGCTTCACCTCTGAGAACGATCCTGCTCTGAGAGGTTAGGAGCCAATTGGATCTGGGACGTTGTCGGAGTAGAAGAAACAAGAAACTTTGGATCTGATGGCTTAACCCTAGGGATGTCAAATCCAATGAATAGAAACAAAAGGTTGGATTAGAGAAGGAGTGACAACAGGTTGTAAAGAAGGCTTTATGCCCTAAATTAGATGGGAGATGGAGCCAGCAAGACCCCTGTCTGGATCTGTGACCCGAGGAACTTTCTCATCATCCTATCCACCTCCACTTCAGAGATACTTCAGGATAACCCAACAGATGATGAGGTGGAGAGTGGTCTAATAACTTTTTGGTGTCTCTTGTAAAAATGGAGACCTTAACCTTGGTGATATCGGCTGCAGAGATAATCTTAGAACTCAAAGCTGAGGAGGTGATACTGATGGTGGTGAAGGATCTGAAGCTTACGTATCAAAGGTCTTAGCCACTTTTTTAGGTGACTCTGAAAGAGGCACAGAGAGAGGAGATGGGGCAGGAGAGCATTTACAATGCTCTCTAGGCTCCTTAGACTTTTAAGAAGGGGGTTGAGCCAATGATGAAGAAGTAGAAGACACTGTGGCTGGAAGGAGGCCTTTCAAAATCAACTTAAATCCCCTGTCACTAAGAGCGTTAACATTAAAGACAGCACATACTGGACAAGAAGTGTCCAAATGTGCTGGCCCCAAACAAGAAATGCAATCCCTGTGGGCATCAGAGTTGGGAATTTTATGCCCACAGGAAGTGCACTTTTGGAATCCAATCAGTTTGGACTCGGTCATACTGGAACAATGTAGAAAAACAACAATACTCAGTAAAGTTAATTAGATCTAAACACTAACGTCACACAAAAAACTAACAAACAGTAAGAGAAACACTAATATATAACATTTTTAATAGGAAGAAGGGAAGCAGAAATACCAACAATGGTAGATCTGAGAAAAAAGAGAGAGAAGAGAAAATGGGAAATACTGCCAGCTATGGTAGATGAAGAATACCAAAAGAACTGGTATAAAGCTCAAGGGAGATATATATTAAATAGAGATAAAAAAGTTATAGATAAAATGGACAGGAAATAATATAAGCTTTAAATTGCACTCAGTGGCACTCCTAGCTGAAGAGATCGCAATCCTGTCCGAACCTGAGGAGCAGCAAATAAGATGTGAGGTATTACAGTGGTCAGGGACATTATGGATAAGGGAGGAGCTCAAGAGTTGGATCCTGGAATCTATAGAAGGTGGCTGAGTCAGATCTGAGGGTTGGTTCCAAACCTATAAGTTGAGAAATGAATGAAAATGATAATATCAGATCTTATCTTAGAGATCTAAACATCTTCTGCAACATCAAAAGAATGTTTTGGAGGGACAGGTATATTTCACAGAGAATACTACTACTCTGGAGAAAACTCCCCATCCACATAAAACAAAGTTCATCCCTGTCCATATTCAATCACAACTTAAATATAGATGAGAAATAGAAAATGTACCCCAGGAGCCCCCCCCCCCCCCGAACTACTATTGGACAAAGACAGCTCCTAAATGCTTTACTCCATGCAGGGGTCTCATCAAATTATCTATGGTATGATCTCGGTTATTCTCTTTAGGGGTAATTTATAATTATCCTCCACAGGATGGGTAAGGCCTAGCTATAACTAAATGGAGTAGGTGATTTCAAGCACAACAAGGGAAATTAGTCAGGCTTAAAAATGACTCACAAGGGCAGTAAGCCTAGTACTGGCCTATGAAGATTTTCTGTCTAAAACGGGAGGCTGGAATTTACCTGGTTGAACCGTGTCTCCCATAAGCGGAGCTGAGGTAGATGTGTGGTATATACCCTTGTGTAGATATTAATGATTAGCATTAACCATTTTAGTTGCATGTAACTATCAGTGACATACTGAGGACAAGCTACAAATATTACAAGTGTCAGCCTCACAGATACTAATCAAGCCCATCAACATTATGTTACAACATATGCAGGTGTACATCTGGCACTCCAGGACCGCAGATGATAGAAGCAGTGTTACACGAGCATTTTATGACATAGCCTATTTCCTATACTGATAGCTATACCTATTACTGAAATGTCACTTGTGTAGATAACCACGGATCCTGTAGTGCTATTAGTAAAGTGTGGCAATGGCTACATTTCTCCATGGTACAGCTTCCCAAAGAAATAACTCACAGATCAAGGAACCTCATATAGCTCCAGGATAATGCATCAGCTTTGTCAATGAGTTAAAGTAAAACATTTAAAAATGTCAGTGTGCCACAATAAATGTGAAGGGTCTGAAGAACATTCTAATAAAATTGTGATATGTGTATGCTAAAGAAGGCCATAGAACAGGATGGTAAGAATCAGAATCAGTTACTTTCTTACCTTCATTTTGTTATAAGAGAAGTGTCCCAAGCTTCATGAGGATTTACCAATTTGAGATACTGTACAGCAAATATCTATGATACTTGATGGACATAGCAAAGAAGACTTTGGAGGAGAAACAAAGTTTAAAACCATTACCCCACACTTAACAGACCTGCAAGGTTTGTTAAAAGTTGTTATGCAAATAGTTAAGAAACACAAGCAAATGGCACAACAGATACATTAGAAACTTTATAATAGAAATGCCAGATGTCCTAGGGTTAGCGTGCTAATTTTAGTGTGATCTGCTGAAAATAAGGTCCTAGCATGATGGAAAGGGCCCCAAGAGTTGATAGAGAAACAAATGACATGAACTGCAAAATAAGATACAGTGGAAAGAAAAATGTGAGTAGATACACCACATGCATATGTTAAAACCAAGAACATATAGGAAACTTAGCCTGGGAGATAACAGAGATCATTTTCAAGAAATTGCATCTTTACTGTTCTGATAGATAAAACATTGTCTAAGGCCAAGAATCAAGAAATAAAAGAGTTTCTAAAGAGTTTCTACTGAGAAAAAAACTCTGAGCTACCTCAGCAAATAGATTTAATGCAGCATCATATTGAAACTGTGTCAGGAGAAAGGTAAATCATATAGGATACCAAAATTAAACTCAGAGCTACTGCAGAGTCCCAGAGTAAAAAAGTCCAAGTTCAATTGTGTTACTCCTTAAGCAGAATGGTTCTATAAGGTTTTTCAAAAAAACAAATGCCATATCCAAATCTGATGCACAAAATGCCTAGACTGGATGAGCTCATAGAAATGTTAGGCAAAGCAAGGTTTTTGACCACCCTAGATTTAACCAAGGTGCACTGACAGATTCCCCATTCTCTTGAAGCTAAAGAGAAAACAACATTCTTCACTCTTAAAAGTCCATTACCCAGGTTTCCTATTTCCTTAATACTTTATTGTATAGTTTGGACTTCATGGACCCCCTACCACTTTTTCAAGGCTCATAGATAAAGTTCTGAAACCTCATAACAAGTAGTCCGCAGCATACCTTGATGATATAGTTATTCATACACAGGAATGGGTTTCACATTTATACAAGGTACAATTCATGATGGATAATTTTATAAAGGCAAGACTTACAGTTAATGTTGCTAAAAGTAGACTTTCTTTGACAGAAGTCAGACACTTAGGGTATGTCATTGGGACAGGGGTAATAAGATGCCAAACAGAAAAAAAGATAGAAGCTGTTGAAAATTGGCCTCTATCTATTAAATATTATATGTGTCTCCTCAAAGTATCTGTGGTATGACCCCAGTTATTTTAATTTGGGATAATGTATAATTATGGACCTTGAGATGGGTCGAGCCAATCTCTAAAACAATGGAGTAGGTTAATTCAAGCAAAAAAAGTGAAACTGACAAGGCTTAAAAATGGTCTGCATGGGCAGCTAGCCTAGTATTTACATAGGGACCTATGAACCTGTTATCAAATGACAAATGAAAGCATTCCAGGGATTAGCAGACTACTGCAGAAAATTTGTGCAAAGTTTTGTGACCCTAGCCTGTCCTCTGACAGACAGTACAAAAAGTAAAGAGCCTATCCAAATAACGTGGAACACAAAAGCAGATAAGGAAGTTAATCAGCTGAAAGGTATTTTATATTCAGAGACATACTGGATTGCTCCTGACTTTACTAAACTCTTTATTGTATACACAGATGTATCCAAAATAGGATTGGGAACCATGTTGTATTAGAAATTAAGGAGTAATAAACATCCAATCTGCTACATAAGTAGGAAATTAAGTCTGAGACAAGATACTCTGCAATATAATGGGAAGTGGACACTAACTTCCATACAGCTTTATTTATTGTGACATATAGTTTCACTTTTGTAAGTGAACACACCTGCAGTGGTTGTACAAGCAAAACAATATTAACACCAAATTGTGAAGGTGGGCTTGATCATTTTAAGCCTATTCATTTTACTATTAGTTACAGGCCTGACAATAACTACAACAATGCAAATGATTTATTCGGGTCCTATAACCCATCCCAGTTAAGCTTAAACTTTATTTAGGTGTGACAAATGTTGGCTATAATTTAAGGCAGTAATGCACATTTGCTTTATGGTTTTTAAGTGCAACTGCCCTTAAAATATTAATTGGTAGTCAGTACTATATATCATGAGACCGTAGCCACTGATTATACCATATTAATTTTTCTGCAGCCAAGTATGTATATTGTAAAATAGGCTTATGCTCAAAAGAGCAGTTCTATCACCAAGTCATGTTAAAGAATGTGTACCGTTGCATTCACAATTTAAATATGCATATGTATACAGAGCACATTAGTTATCTTATTTTTCAATAGTGTGAGCCAGAAAAACAAAACAAAAACAAATGAACTCTTCAGAGTGTGACAAGCTCTAGTATCACAATTCACTAAAACAAGTTAAGTGGGAATCTCAAATGTTGGTATGACAAGGAATATGTGATAGCCACTTTGAGTGCCACTGAAACTTATCCAGTGAATCTGGAGGCATGAAGCAGGTGTAAGCACATAACATGCAGCAATGAAACAATCTATTTCCAGGTGCCTTCAGAATGCAACATGAACATAAATAATAGAGTTGTAGTCGAATGTGAAATATTTCAGAACAGCTGAGAGAATGAAACAGCTTGAGATGTAAAAGGGGTGTAAGCAGGAAAAGGCAGAACCTGCAGAAGCTGAAAGGAAGTGTCAGCATAATCAGGCCATGAACATGAACATGAAAAGGTGAAGCATTACTAGTCCCAGATGGAAAAGGAGATGCTAAATCTTTTCCAAGTATACATGAGTAGAAGGGGTGAAACTCTGCAGTGAATGCCAGGGCAGTATTAAATTGTTTCTTCTTTACAAGAGGAATGAGTTTGATAGTTTTATTTTAGTATTTCAGCAAATATTCAACTAGCACAAGCTGACTATGAGCAATGTGTGAGGTTTCAGTTCCTTTGCTTATAGATAAAACACTATATGTTATATCAGAAATTAATGATGTGTATTACTTTGACAACCTGAAAGTGAAAATGATCTGTTTGTATGGTATAATGGTACTCCTGAAGCACACTGCAAAGTGTTTACTGACCACAGTGGGAAATGATAAGATAGCATCCGTGACTTAGTTGCAGAAATAAGCACTTACATTAACAGATGGATGCACAGATGTTAAATTACTACTTTTGAAATGTTGGTAGACCTTATGATAAGGAAGCAAGTACTCAGTACTTTTCTTGTGAGTATCAAAATCAGGGTGACTGACCAGAAGTGTAACATTGCTGAGCAAATGAATAAAAAGGAATAATTCTGCTCTATACATGGCATATTGGAACATAGCCTTGAATACAACATAGACAACCCAATTTCAACTAGTAGTTTGGATATTTGATGGCATGGCTTAGAGGATAAGCGTGCCCATCCTGGGGTACAGGCATACCTCTTAAGTGTTCAGATTTTCACAGAATGTCCATATTTTTGCCTTATATCTTTGGTGTTTTCCTAATATGTGGTTTTCTGGTAAATCGCTAAGGATTGAAGCTACTAAATAATGACATACATTTGAGTTTCAAATTTCATATATTTCAGAAAATGTAAACTAACACAAATCCTGTTAGTATATCAACTTTCTGAGTTAATAAGAGGAATATTTAGAGGCTTCCTCTACTTTTGGGCCTTTGTCCTCAATTTGTTTTAGGCTTTGTCTAGATATCTTACACTTAGAGGTTAAGAGGTATGAGGAGAAGGGATGAGTTCCAGCTCTTTCAGGTTGGTGTTTCCTGAATGGTCACTGTTGGAGGGCAGTGTTGATGCAGGGGTATAAGACATCCAACTATTACTAGCCCTGTTACCACTCATTTTCAGTCCCTCATGATATTTGTTTGACTTAATGGTCAACCCTGTCCTTTTCAGGCATTTTGGCACCATAGATTCATATGCCAGTGTATACCCTACATCTACAACAAACCTCTGCTACACTTCAAGCTGAGTAGTGCCCATGATTCCATCGAGACAAACCTAGAAGATTGGATGATCAGCCTCCATTTTTCTCCTGGTATTGCTTGTATTGCCCTCCATGAGGTTGCACTGAAGTTTTAAATATGAATTATTGGCTAGGCTTGTAATGGTTTACAGACTGATTGCCAAGTATTTACCTATAAACATATGCTAAGCACATCTCTATATTACCTAACACATTCCTGTTAATAGTGCTTTACATATCCACAAGGCAATCATATTAAGACTGGATTATTTTTCCCAAAATGTTTTTATTGAAGATATTGTACAATGCAAAATCCAACAAAGAAAAGCAATACACACGCAAAATGGAAAAAAGAAAAATATAGTAAATTAGAAAGAAAATAAAATATTTACATTTTTTAAATATGATTTTTCAGACTGTAAATTAGAACCTTTAACACTATTAGAGATAAGATAAATTTAAAATATAACAGATCAACACTGTCAGATGATTGTCATAGATGTGAATAGCATACTGTCATGGCTATATATCATAACATAGACTACATTTATAAGAAACAAAATCTTATTTACGATGTTTAAAGAATCCATTATTTTTATGTAGTTGGAATGAAACAATGAAGTATCTTCTAAACTCAATTGATTCATATGAGAATTTGAAACATTTTTATTGTTATTAATGTGAATCATTAATCTGCACAATTTTAATATTTCCATGTCATAATATTTAATCCCTTCCATTTCATCATCTTCAAGCTCAACCAATGTTTTTGCAATGTATAACTTCATGGATATCAAAACAGAGTTAATGTTTGCTGGGGGATAGGCTAAATGGTAAGTAAAGTTTATGAAGACTTCTTGAAAATTATTATTTTTTAAATTCTTAACTGCAGTGTTTTCCTTATTTAGTTTGTATATGAACATGTCCAAAACATATATAAAATATCAACACCATCCATGCTGAAGGAGCTACAACTGGAAGAAATATTAGCAGAATATAGGCTTTTTGGTTGGTGTCATATATACGCATTATGAATTATCATATGAATTATCATAAGTTGTGTGTGGTATGAGTTCTTAAATGGGATATAAATACAAACTAGTTCTACAATTTCCCAGCAGATTAGACCTTTTTTGATGACTTGACCATACATTGTGCAAATGGATGAATAATGATAAATATTCTGAGGTCTATATGTTGAAATTAGTTTATAGCAATTTGATATAGCATTCTAGACAATGTTGTTAACAGATTTTAAAGGAATATTACTTTTTTCATTTATTTCATCACACTTAAATTTAGCTTTCGAAGAATTCCATATTAAATTTATCATATCTGTTTTCCTATTTTGTTTAAAATGATGCCCCATAGTAACTTTGTTTTTAAGAAATTTATAGGAAATTTAAGAACCGTATGAGCCATGAGTTCCAGTTTACTATATGTTGCTATGTTCTGATGAAATGCAGTATTGATGTAAGTGTTTCAGTGAGCAATAATCAATGAAAGTTATTCTGATTATTCTCATGATATGCAGGACGATATATATATATATATATATATATATATATATATATATATATATATATGTGTGTGTGTGTGTGTGTGTGTGTGTGTGTGTGTGTGTGTGTGGTTTCATGTCAGAATCCTGAAATATCACAATCCTGAATTTCATAAAACTTAATAATCTAGAAGCCCAAAATCCTGAAAATTCAGAATCCTGAAAACTCAAAATCCTGAATCCCAAAACACTGAAAACACAGAGGATACATATACTGACTATAGAGAACACAAACCAGATTATATTCCACCAAATATAAGCAGAAGGGCAAGCTCCCCTGCACCCCCCACACCCCCTGCTACTTAAATATATCAACTCCAAGATTGCACTTCACTACACTATCATGAGTTATGTTGTAGTATAGCAAGTTAGAAGGGAATGTTACTAAGGTTACAACAGGCAGTCATGAACACATATGATGGTATTTTTGCCATTTGTTCTGTGGAGTGCAATCTTGGAGTTTATATATTTAATTAGCAGGGGGTGCACAGCCCCCCACATGGGGGGTCAGGGGGTCTTGCCCCCTGGTCATACTTGGTGAAACGTGCTATCCTTTGTCTTGTATGTGTTTCTCTGTGTCCTTGTACTGGAATATTGTCATTCTTTGTGTCTTGTATATTTTCAGTATTTTGTGAGTCAGGATTTTGAGTTTTCAGAAATTTAAATTTTCAGGATTTTGGGTTCCGGATTGTGAAGTTCAGGATTGTGATATTTCAGGATTCTGAAGTGAAACCATATATATATATATATATATATATATATATATATATATATATATATATATATATAGGTGTTATGCATTTGAACGAAAACTCAGAATACTGAAAGGCTGTTTTTTTAGGCTAAAAATATGCCTTATAATATTGAAAAAAGCTGATACAGTGAGAAGAGGGAATTTGCCTTCTTCCTGCTATTATGCTAAATAGATTTCATTTTTTTACAGGATATCAGTTAATCCAGAGTCCACCATCACTGTTTGTTTTCTTCATAAATGAGCATTTTACTTCTGTGCTTTTATTTTATTCTGTTCTGGCACTTTTTAACTCTGTATGTCTCTATGAGTCAGTGTACTACAGTCTCCATGGACTCACTTTGTATTTTTCCATAATATTTTTCTTGTCTGTCTTCTTATCCTGCTGATTAAATTCACAAAAATGTACATTATACCTCCAACAAAAACGCAGACATGCCATCTGTATTTTCCAGGCGACATAGCAGGGTTAAAGAAAAAGAAAGGGGAATCATGTTTAAAAGTGAACAGCTAATAATAGTGCCTTCTCATTCCTTTTTCTCTCCACTGCTTGAGCAGCTGACCTTATAGCCTAGCCTTTCCACTCCCATCTATCACCTACTCTAAATTCTAACTGATTTCAAAGCAAGCTTTCTCTCTGTTCAACAATCCAGCAACAACTAAAATCAATGCAAATCAATTCAGTCTGCAAGTACTAGTTTGTATGGGTCTCCTCACTTTTTTTTTCTATTTTATCATTGCTGTGGATACTCCTGTAGTTGCACTGCTAAAATTCAGGAAATCTTACATAAGTACACTGAAGTTTTACTTTGTAGAAATCCAAGCCAGCTATGTAAGTGTCATACTTCATCAAACAGACAGACTGCTTGGCTAGATATAACTGTAATTCCATATCTTTTAACTGCATTCACATGCTTAATAACTCCCCTTTCTTTGCACTTGTACAGCAATATATTCTGAATCCAATATATGAGAATGGAGGACAGCAATGATAAAAATGCACTTTCCCACTTATTTAGTGACAATTACAAATCTGATGGTATTCTAAGAGATGATCTTGATCACTCAGATTTGTCCATTTTAAGGCTGTTGTAAGCTCATCTGGGATTCACAGACAGGTAGTGCAGGGTACAGTATAAATTAATATGGTTAGTGGCTACATGCATGGTGTGGGCAATTCTAAGTCACAAGTAGTACAGTCAAGCAAGGGTCAAAATAGTGCAGGGTGTAGTGCATGCTGCTGCTTGGATAATGACATGCACACAATGCACACCATGTAAACAAGCCAGACGGACACACAGACTATGCAAATGATGACACAAAGTATAACAGACTAATTAAAAAATATACAAACTGGGCATGCTGCATTGTAGCATGTACCCCTTCTGAACTCAAGGATTTCTGTTGCAAATTATTGCAACAGTACTAGGACTAAGAGCAGCAGAAACAGTAGTAGAGCAGCACTCGTTAGCTTCCAGTAACAGAGCCAGTCCTCACAATGTTGCATGTAGTGGCCATCCACTCCAACAGAGTAAGTTTAGATAGTCTCCGACACACCATGAGCTCAAAAAGCAGCAGACTGAGGACTGCCTTCATGTGCAGTGGGACAATATAGGTGACCTAGTCAAATTCTGTTGCCCACAAGTAGAATTTAGGGGAATGGTATGTCCATTTCCTGTGGATACAAAGTTATCTTCAACTTTAAAATTCTTAGCTATAGGATCTTCCAATGAACAATGAAAATATGTTAGCGATATCACAGGCATTAGCCTTGTGAATCATGAGGCACTCTCTCAACACTGTTGCAGTACAGATCACCAAAGAAGAAACATCAGAATGCAAGTCTTTTTACAACATACCTCATTTCCTATGGTGTGGGGAGCATAGATTTTACACATTGACATTAAGGCACTATCTAGTGTAGAGTGACTGCTACACATCACACTGTTTCTACTCCCTGAACTGCTGAGAAGTATGGAATGCCTAGGGTATTATGAGTAGTATTTATAGTAATCTTGAAGGCTGTTAGTCAAGGCACTAGTTCCTTTAAATGTAAAAATAAAAATAGTATGTCTACAGCATTTTTCAGTTATTCTGTCCAGGAATTAGAAGTCAGAAAGTGAGTTTGGTGTTTTTTAACATTATTTATAATGTGTCTGTCTATGATACAAGCACTTCTCATGATGCACATGCTCTGTACCCATCTGATCTACTCCAAACATTCCTAAAATTGGTTTTCCCACAGGCTCATCTAGTTGGTAGGTGCATATATACACTAGATGCACAGTTCTAAATATACTGTTACCATACAAACTTGGAGCAGTCTATATATAATCTGTTGTTTTCAATGTGTTACAGGTTATGTCAGATATACCCTGGAGGCTGGGTTGTTGAACCCAATTGCAAACCTCAGACCATGCAAGAAATGGCTTATAACACAAGCCAAAGCAGAAAAGTGAATACAAAACAGACATCTGCAGCAAGATTTTTGTGTTGTACATACCATGCTGCAAAACATGGAATTTCACAAATATATGGAGCTGTAAATGAGTAAAATGACAGGGCTTTCCATATAAGCCATAGAAGCAATAGAAGGGCAGGATGAAACTCAGCATAGGATTATGTAGCAGCAGTACCATAGTTAAGGCAGTGGTGTGTGCAGTTCATTGCAGCACTGGCAAAGTGATGGCATCTCGTCTTCATGTATGGACCCTAGCACAGACAACACATAAAAAAATAATCATTGTCACACCAAGTCTGTTCAAGACAGTGCATGGACTGGTCATGCTGAAACTCCTGTACTTCCCAGGTCTATACTTGTAAGCACTATTACTCAAAATGGCAGTGATGGATACCTCTAAAATGTCCAGACTTTTGTAGAATATCCTTTATATGCCTGATATATTTGCCATGTCTCTCATGTTTTTTTTTTTTTTTGGAAATCACTGAGGCTTATGGTCAACTAATAATGCCATACATTACAGTTCCGGGTCTATATCATATATTCAAAATTCCAAAATGTCGAACACCATATGTTCGAACATGGAATTTCGAATACTGAAAACATCGAATGATCAGAATAGCAAATTTTTTCCCAAGGAAAAAAATTGCTGTTCCGAGAAACATACACACAACACAAGCACACCAAAATAAATAAACCACACACATACAGTTAACAAAACCCAACCCCATACTAAACCACACATGCATTACTAACTATCAACTTACCTTAACCCGCACGCTAACCCTAAGGTCCGTAACCATCGCACACATACCGTACTAATCTATACACAAACAAACTAATTAATACACACACATACAGTTAACAAAACACAACCCTACACTACACCATACATACATTGCTAACTATCCACTTACCTTAACCCGCACCCTAACCCTAAGGTCCGTAACTCTCACACCACATTGGACGAAATAGCAAAGCCATGGAACAGCCCACTGAAATCTTGCCCTAGGTAAGATTTCAATGTTCAGGGGCTTCGCTATTTTCACCATTCGATATTTTGGGTTCAATGTTTTCACATTCAGCATTTTACCTCTTCGGAATTTTGATATAGACCCAGAGTTCCATTTTTTATTGTTCAGAAAATGCATATTGATGCAAGCCATGTTATCCTATTAACTTTTTAAATACAAATAGAGTGGTTGGTCCTGATTTTGGGCCTCCATCGCCCTTTAATTTTGACTTTGTCCAGAATTCTTCAGCAGAGACGTTGAGAGATATGGACTGTTGCTTAATACCATTCTAACTAGAGCCACTTAGCATGCTGGTTATGCTAATGAAGACACTTATTATTATCACAGTCTGCTACCCAAAAAAGCTAGCCCTGCAAATCACGGTGATAATGAAGCATGTTACAAGTATGCTCATGCATAAGGGATGTGTGCCCTCAGAGCTCTAGCATATGGTAGGCCTGTGGTGCACAGCTACAGCAATCTCGTTTTACCATGCTCCAGCGCTATGTTGTGTAACATGCAATTCAGGAATGCACATCTATCATGTGCTATGCTACTGTTCCTTAAGTAGACCGGAGTGAGTGACCAAGATTATCTAAGGTACAAGGAATGCAGGGATCCAGTGAGATGTGCAAAGAAGAGCCATATTGTCTTCTTTTTCCAGAAAAGGAAGTTAAGGAAGTGAGCAGAATGGCTCATTGTAAAATGGGGATGCCTAGCATGAATTTGCTAGGATGGTGGGTGATGCCATTTGAAAAACTCATTCTTTTAAGCTGAGCCAGCATAGATACAGTGATTTGAACTGGTACCCCCCAATCCTTCCTCATGAGTGGGAAGTCGAATTTTAGGTGAAGGACCCTGCCATGTACTGTAGGCATTAATTTCTATTCTTATTTGTTTTCCATAATATTATCTCTTATTATCTTAACTGTTGCACATGTATATGTAGGTGAACTTAATTTGTTTTGTAGCACTGGAGGAGAAGCAGCTGAATACATTGGATTGTTGCAGGAGGCAGGAGTTCCTCTTCTATCAGTAAGATGTGTATGACATTGTGCCAGTCTACTGTACAACTGTAACTGCATTTGTAACACTTATGTTATCATTTTTTCCCCACAGTGTCATCCTTCAGCAGGAACATTTTTTGAAGAGGAGGAGGGTGAGGTTACTGTCACCTCAGGTTGTGTCAGCCAGCACCCCTGGCATGGGGTTGCCAGTGGCCACCAGGTTGGACTCACAGAAGAAGACCCTGCTGGAACAGACCTACAGGGGTCATTGTTGCTTTCTGTGTCAGCTTTTCAGGATGTGGAAAATTTCACCTTCAGAAAACGCTGTGGAGGTTGGTGGATACTGAGGTACATGTTGGATACCTGACTCAATAATGTGGAGTTCCTTCTGGAATGACAAGTTGAGTCATATGCCCAGCAAGCCTTGCTCATTGGGACAGCACTGGAGCAATAACTCCATAACCTCAGATGCCTAGATGAGTGTTGCCTGCCACTGTTGACCTCTCGGTTTGCTTTTAATCCAGCCATGCCAGACCCCCTACATTATCCCCATCCTGGAACCTACCTCATGCTTCTACAGTCCTTATTCATTGTTTAACCCTTCCAATCACCATATGTTTTCCTTCTGTATATTTGCATCAATTCACTGTCCTCTCCACCACTGTGTATATGCAACTCCTGTCTGCCTCATTCTGTGATCTAAGCATATTTCTCTGTGTCTACTATCTGCCCTTCTCCCTGTATCCCAGCAAATGTCACCCCACCCTGCCTTACTCATCAACTCACCTTTTGCAAATCTTACAAAAGCAGCCCATTGCCTGTAAAAAAGTACATAACCCCCAGCCTTTCATGCCTGAAGGTTACAAAAGTATGATTTCTCTACCTGGTCTTCTCCCCATTTACTGTTTTCCTGTCTTCCCTATTTCTTCCCTATTAATACAATGAACTGGGTCTTCACTTTCTTGTGCACACTTACATCAGTATATCTGATGGCAAGTGTGCTCCTCATCTTGTGCCAAAAGAGTGCAAAGTATACATTTGATCACTGTGTGTCAAAGTGCATTGATTCACCAGTTCTAACCTCGATTTATCCTACTGTAGCACTTCTCCTGCCATATGTCAGCCTAATACTGTTTGTTCTATTAGTGCTGCACCGCTAATTTCTTATGCAGTCCTTTGCTTAGCCTGACAATGCATTCAATGCCTAATACATATTTGATTAACTGAGTCACTTCAAACAGCAACATTCTTGAAAATCAGTGTCGTGCACATATAAAGCACTTGTTTATGAATCCAGCTCTCATCTTTGCTTCCTTGTCACAATAAAATAAATAAATGGAGAGTTGTCCTTTCTGCAGTTTATTTCTCCATGACCACTGAATAAAATGGTCTCAGTCAGGATTTATTTTCCTGTCTTTGAACAAGCTGCAAAATTTCCTTGCAAGCATTGAACTACTGCTATAATAAAAGTCACTCAGCACTTTTCTACATTCTGAGTAGACAATGGAATTATTATATCATAGGGTTAAGAGGGCCATTTTGCAAAACTGAATGGTCATCTTAAATCTTTTTAGTCTCCATTACATAAATTTGAAACTAAGCAATTCAACCAACAAACCTATGGTGGTAGTGAGAATGGAATAAATTTCTCATGTTATCATTAATTTCAAAGCATACTAATATATCATCAGCAGTGGTGGTGCTGCGGTAGCGTTGTTGCCTCACAGCAAGATGTGCCATTCGATTCTCAGCTAGAGCGTCTTCTGTGTGGAGACATGCGTGAATGGGCGTACTTTCGTTGAAGGCTATGCGTCAGGGCTGGCAACTCTGTACGTAAAAATCTACTACCAATCATTAGTGGACTGGAGTTCCGCTGTGGCGACTCCTAACAGGGAAAAGCCAAAAGACACAAACAAACAAAGTAATATATCATCAGCCTTGTTGAATTTGGGATATTTGCAAATAGAACCATATCAAGTCAATGAAAACATTTTTCACAGGAACCCATTCCAGTGAAAGAATAAAATCACAATCAACATTCACTAAAATTACAATAAATACAAATATATATTTTTTTCTTTAAGATTAACAAGTCCACATGCATATCCCACAATGGGACTGTAACCTTTAGACCACCGCATATCTAAATACACTAGATTAGAAACCACACAATAGTGGATATAGGGAAAAACGTCCTTACTGACACTGTCCCACAGTTTCCCTCTTTACCATAGCTTTTTAACAAAACGAGGAATCAGTGTAATGTAATGTTCTATTCCTGTTTTTTTCTTCTATTCCTCTTTTAACAGAAACTCAGAATAACAATCTGAATCAGTTGCATACAAACTACATAAATGCACTGTACTGCCTTCAGCACACACACACACACACACACACACACACACACACACACACACACACACACACGTAAGCTTTTGTGCAACACACACATACACACACACACACACACACACACACACACACACATACACGCACACACACACGTGCACACACACACACGCACGCACGCGCGCAGATGTACACCACTATTCCTCCTTTAATTTTTTTTAAATATATAACTACTTAAATGTTCACTATGATTTATTTTATTTCCAGTATTCAGACTACTGAATGCATATAAAACAATTAGTCTAAATTCTGCTCTTTTTAATATTCACTACTAAACTCTCCTAATGAAGTACAAATGTTTAAAAATATGAACAAGCACATAAACACAAAAATGAGCATTCTTGGCTAGGAACACAATTACTGCATCTTTATGACACTTTAAAAAGATTTTACTGATAACAGGCAATGCTGCATAGAGAAAACTTCATAGCAAAGTAACAGTATCCTAAACCCTTGAATACTGCATAACATTTGTGCCTGTGTGAGTAATCAGTGTATAGTGGCCAGAGAATCAACATTAATTAGTTTCTTTAATATTAAAGATGCTTTCATGCTTGGGACATGATTAAAGATTTTTATAGTGGAATCGCAGAAGCAGTATTTGTGATGATTAATTAAGCTGAGCTGTATGATAAGGTAGGCGATGGATAATGCTGCTGAAGTCTGACTTTATTATATGACATTGTTTAAGAGTGAGATGATTTTGCATTAAGTTTTAATAATGTACAGTCATTTGAATGTTTTTAACTAATTAAGTTTTATTTTATTGTAAGTCTAATTTATAAGTTAATTTCTGCATCAGTGACAGCAATCTTAGGAATGTGCTGGCTGTCTAGTAATGAGCAGAATGCATGGTTGAGTGTCAGAAATAATTAGTTTTATACATCTGTCGGCAGAGTGAAACAGGAGCTCAGTTACAGTCCCTGTACATTTTCTGTGAATCTAAATAGAATGTTTATAATATTTGCATGAGCTGTAATTCTAAGGGGTGTTTAAATTCCAAAGTATTTGCAGCACAGTGCAAAACATATAGCTTATAATTCTGAGATAAAATTCCGGCACCGTCCTGCTGGATATTGCGGTATTTTCATTATCTCCTTGTATTACAACACAGTGATAGTTTAGTCTCTGCTTACTGTGCATGTTGTAATGAACTAAAAAACAAAAGTGTTCTACATCACTTTGTTCAAATAAAACTAGATCACTAGAATATGCAATGACACATATGCTTTTGAACATGTGTGTGTGTGTGTGTGCGTGTGTGTGTGTGTGTGTGTGTGTGTGTGTGTGTGTGTGTGTGTGTGTGTGTGTGTGTGTGTGTGTGTGTGCGTGTGTGCGTGTGTGCGTGTGTGTGCGTGTGTGTGTGTGTGTGCGTGCGTGTGTGCGTGTGTGTGTGTGTGTGTGTGTGTGTGTGTGTGTGTGTGTGTGTGTGTGTGTGTGTGTGTGTGTGTGTGCGTGTGTGTGTGTGCGTGTGTGTGCGTGTGTGTGTGTGTGTGTGTGTGTGTGTGTGTGTGTGTGTGTGCGTGTGTGTGCGTGTGTGTGTGTGTGCTTTTGTAAGAGAGAAAGTGCATGCAAATTTGAAAACTTTGAACAAAGCCACCTCCTCACTCTTCAAAATCATGCTGCCTCTAAACATCCCACACCGTCACACAGGTTTCACAATATCAGTATGACTGCCAATTCATTGAATTTAGTTGATGCCACTGTACACAAAGCATCATACAGGCCCATCACATGCTGTGTAGCATCTAACAGCTAGACAATGGTTCTAGCCTCAGTGATTGAAAGGAGTAGTACCATAGCATTACTCCTAACTAAGAACAAATATCTATATCCCACTGGCTAGCAAAAATAAATAAATAAATAAATCTACAACACCATAGAAGGATTTGTGCTTATTTTATCTATGAGGCTGTATTCACTAATTACATATAACAAACACTTGCAGAGAAATAAACGTAATATTAATATACAGATCAAACAGCAGTGACACAAAAGTAATTTTATACGCACATAAAACCTTCTAAAACCCTGTCTAAATAATTATTTTCCTCTGCAAAGTTAAAATAATGAAAGGAGCCAATACCAAATGGTAAAAAGGTCACACAGGCAAGCAAGTAATAAAAAAGTTCAGATGTAGTTCATTTGCACAGGGTGGTGTCCCTCCAGGACTCTGATTCCTCCAATGTTTCACTTTTCAAAAATAAATCAAATATTTCAAGACTAACAGGACATTTTTGAGACTATGAGCTTATATGGATCAAAAATGCAGAAAATGAAGACAGTCTTGTAGGGTAATACAGAATTCAACCACCTTGTAAGCAGCATTATACTACATACAGAAATTCACACAAGAGGGGTCTAAATGGAGAGATGATAAGTCAGCAAGCATAGGAGAGTAGTATTGCTGAAACTGAATTCATCCTCAGTCTTGGTGAGTACCTTCTCGGGGTGGACCCTGTTTTTCACAAAATCTCACCAAGATGACACTGATGTATAGACTGTATTTACATAGCATATATCATTGACAGAAGTAGTCAAAAATTAAAAAAGATAGCTGGGTCCATAAGACCCAGACTAAACATTGCCCAATCTTGGTAGGCACAATGGTGCCAAGACTGGAAGAAATGACAGTGTAGAATCCTCAAAATATGAAAACATTCCTACAATGGGGCCAGGCCAGGCCTAGGTGGATGGTGTCCCCCCTACTGTAGAAGGAAGTAGCAGTCCACAAAAATCACAAAAACTGATAGGCCATAGAAGAGCCATAAAGATGATAAAGTAGACTATTGAGGATAAGAAAGAAATTATTGTTATTATTATTATTATGCAAAAAGCCGAGAATTTCCAGACACAAGATATACAAAAAGAGTAAGAGAGAAATTAGAAGAAAGAAAAATGTTTCCACAAGAAAAACTGTTAGAAGCTTCAAATAAAAATGTGTGGTCATTAATACAACAACTTTGTGAAAAACAGTATATAGACCAAGAAACTTTCATCTGTTTGGACAAAGAAGCATCTGAGGAACTGCAAAAGTATAAACAACAAAACCTAAATATTTTTGAAAAGTATAAAAAAGAAATATGGAGATGGGAATGAAAGAAATATTCAATATGGTGCAATAGTTAATAGTTATACAAAGGTGAAAACCAAATTAATCAACATAAAGACAGCATCCCCAAAGATATTCAAAGAGAAATACAGGCAAAGGCATCCAGACATGGAAAATTTCACAATAAAAAAAAAATAATATCGCAAAAAGGGAATGTAGAAAAGAAGATTAATAAAGTAAAACTTAAAAAAATAGAAAATGAAGTTATGGAGTGCCTGTGAAGTGAAGGATTTGGTGCAGAAGGTCTAACGTAAGTTACATCACAGCCTACTGGAACGAAATCCTAAAGTAAGGAGAAACATGAAGATCAGGAGACATCTGAAGAAGAAATATGGACATGGGAAAGAAAAAGAGATATAATATTGTATAATATAAGGAGAAAGCAAAACTAATCAATACAAAAAGAGCAGCGCCAAAGATATTTGAAGAGAAATACAGGCAAAGGAATATGGACATGGAAAATTTTACAATACAAAAAAGAAGAAGACAAAGAGGAAAAGTAGAAAAGGAGATTAGTAATGGAGAAGTTAAAGAAATAGAAACTGAGGTTATGGAGTACCTGTGAAGTGAAGGATTCAGTGTAGAAAATCTAATTCAGAAAGCACCACAACAGGATAGAGCAATGGACCTCCAAATTAAGGGGAAATGAGTAGAATGGGTAGCAATTGGTCAGGTGCCATATGAAGACATTTTGGAGCCTTCCACAGGAAACAAGTATAAACTTTCACTTGAAGCTGGACAGCAGGGGAAGGAACAGGAAGCTGTGGAAACTCTGACGCAGTAAATGTTGAGGAGTGATAGGCCATTGAGTTTCCATATGACAGAACTACAGATGGCACAGAATGAAACTGAAGAGAATGTGCCACAGGAAGATGCAACAGAACTTTCTACGGCATGCCCGCAGGAAATGGAAAGCAAAAAGTGTGCCCTCAGTTTAGAAGAAAACGATCTAAGAGAAGAGTTACTTGATTTAATAGAGATAGATAGGCATATTAAGATCAATGAAAGAAATAGACTGCAGAAGGTCAATAAGAACCAAAAAGTCAGAAGTCTGACAAACCAAATGAACACAATAATTAGGACTGTCCATAGAGATCCATGCGATATAACAAAAGTAAACAGGATATATTATTATGCAGCTAAATTAATAACTGATAAAGTTCTACCATAAGAACATAGGGTAGTGAGGGAAAAGAAAGGGAGAAATCGAATAACATCAAGGAAGTATCGAATAGAGAAAACTATAAAGCAATTAAGAAAAGAAGTGTCACTGTTAGAAAAATATAAAAAAAGGAACAGATCAACAAAAATACTTAGAAAGATAGATGTGATAAAAGCAATGCACAGTATTAGAACAGATTAGGATCTATCATGCACCATCGCAAATAAACTTTAAATCTCAGCATAGGCGGAAAACTTAAAAGACATGCAGATAAATATAAAAGAAAAGCACAAAATAAGCAATTTATTTATGACCCAAAAAAGTTTTATAGAAAAATGGGAAAGAAGGAAAAATTAACTGAAAGAAAAAAAAAAGAAGAAATGAATTGGGAAAGAAGGACAAATTAATTGAAAGAAGAAAAAAAAGAAGAAATAGATACATTTTGGAGAAGCATCTATAAAGATCCTGTAGAACATACTAAAGATCCTAAATGGACAGAAGAAGTAAAAGAAGGAATAAGAAGTTTAAAGGTACAGGATATGAAATGGGATGAAGTAACAGCCAGAGAGTTTGAAACAAAGTTAGGAAAAGCCTCTAACTGGAAAACCCCAGGCCCAGATGCAATACCTACCTTCTGGTAAAAAGTATTAACATCTTTGCACGAAGATTTAGCCATGAGTAAGAACTATTTATATATGCACCCAGAACAGACACCAGCCTGGCTAACAACAAGAAAAGCAATACTCCTACTTAAGAGTGAACCTGCAAGCTACACTAAAAATTATAGATCAATAACTTGCCTTCTGACAATATATAAACTATACACTGGAATTGATGCCGAGAGGGTTTATAGTCATTTAGAAGAAGACTCAATTATGGCAATAGAACAAAGGAGCAATAAAAGAAAGTCTTATGGAACAAAGGATCATTTGTTGTTAAATAAAGTCATAGTGCAGAACTATAAAAAAGGGGAATAATTTAAGTATGGCATGGGTTGACTATGAAAAAGCATTTAATAATATCACACATTTATAGTTGAGTGCTTAAAAATATATAAGATACACTCTACACTGATCTACTACATTACAGTGACCATGAAACAGTGGCAGACCACTTTGCAATTAAGCCATGATAAAGGACAAATTATTATTCCAGGGATAAAAATTCAAAGGGGGATATTCCAGGGTGACTCTCTGTCACCACTGCTAGTCTGCCTATCACTTAACCCATTATGCTGTCTACTAAAAAGCTTTGGCCATGGCTATAATTTAGCTCATAGAAAACAACAAAGTGTAAAGACTTCTCATCTTCTCTTTGTCAATTATTTAAAACTGTATAACTCATCAGATGAAAGTATTCCTGCATCTGTATTGTTTGGTTTCTGTCCTTTGTTTCAAATCAGATATACCAGTTGCTCAGGCTGCTGCAGAGAGATTGACCTACTGCCAGCTGTGATATTGAGAAAAGATAAGTGTTTATTCTCATGTTTTGTCTGCATTTTAATTTAATATATCTGTAATCTGTACAACTGTACTTATTCTTCTTCTTTGTGTGTTATAGCTATATATTCTTTTAGTGTTAACCTCAGTTGCAGTGAAATCCTTTGTCTGGGGGCCATGTCTGTTTTCATAGTGGCAGTAAGATTTCAGAACTGGTTTCATCTGCCCAAAGTATTCCTGCATCTGTATTGTTTGGTTTCTGTCCTGTATTTTAACTCAGATATACCTGTTGGTCAGGCTGCTGCAGAGAGATTGACCTACTGCCAGCTGTGATATTGAGAAAAGATAAGTGTTTATTCTCATTTTTGACTGCATTTTGATTTAATATCTCTATAATCTGTACAACTGTACTTATTATTTTTCTTGTTTGTCCCCGCCCACCCTCCATGTTCTTGTTTTGGTGTTAGTGTTGGTGGCTCTGGAACTGCCAGCCCCTCCTGTAAGTCTATATTTGAACACTCCTCCTGAGTCCATCTCATTTACTCACTTAACCGAATACAGTGAAATCATATTCTGAGTCTAGTGTGTTCACTCTACATAATACAGAGAGAAGATTTGAGAAGGCCAACCCACTTAGGTTCTTCCTTCATCTTTCTTTGCACTTTACTAACAAAAAAAAAAAAATCATCTGCTTTTACTGTATTTGTGTTTCCTCCTTCATTTTGCTTTTGCCTATTCTTAAAAGTACTCAGTTTTATTTATTCTGCTTTACTTATTGCTGCCTGATAGTAGCCTGATAAAATTGCAACTGTTATTCCAAGTCTTTTGGTTTAAGCACTTGGGCTTCATACCGGTTGTTTTACATTAAGAAGGTTTGCGGTCTGCACTGTTGTGGCAGGACAGGTAGCTTACATCCTTCTAAGCTGGGAATTGTTGATTGAAAGCTCAGTGTCTGCTATTCTAAAAGTGTATTAGTTCTGGTTTAACCACTTGGGCTTCAGGCCAGTTTTTCTACATTAAGAAGGTTTGTGGTCTGCACTCTTGTGGGAGGAGAGGCTGGATTCTGCCCTTCTGAGCTGGGAATTTCTAGCCACAGGCTTATTGTGCCTGCTTATTCAAACTGTTTCTTTCTGAAATTGGTGCGCCGTGTTGCTGTAGCATAGGACAAGATTCAGGCCTGCTGAATCTAGCTTTGTTTGTATAACTTGATCCAGGCCATCTTTTTTGGAGAAGGTTCCCCTGCACCCTAGTAGCAGGAGTGTGCAGTTAGAACTTGTCTGATTGAAGACTGCTGAAACAGGGCTCAGTTTTCAGTTTTTTCTGGTTAATTGGGTAACTTGTTTAAATCAGATTGTTTGTTTTCTATTGTTTTATATATATATATATATATATATATATATATATATATATATATATATATAAATTGCAATTTATTCATCTGCTTTTACTGTATTTGTGTTTCTTCCTACTTTATTACTAGGGGCATTGACTAAAACACTGAACTGAGATATACAACAATAAGCATAACTTTATGCGCATTTAAAGTGTTTTTTTTATTGTATCTGCTTCATTTTCTGAAAAAAAAAAAAAAAATATATATATATATATATATATATATACTTGTTTCCCATCTTTCTAGGCTAGTATAGTCCAGTTTTCAAGTTAGTGCTGAATTCAGGGCTGTGTTACAGATCTCTGTGTTTGCCCATACCTTACTTGGATAGAAGGAAGTTTCTGTGTTCACCTGTCAGAGATGAGAGCTTTGAGCAGCCTATCTATCCCTGGAGAAGTGGTTTCAGGTTAGAAAGTAGTAGTTTATTGGTCATTTTAGGCTAATTCTATCTCTTTCATTTCCCTGCAATAGAAAAACGCATTTGCCCAGTTTTGCATGCCGGGCAGCGCTGGTTAGCTAAGGTATAACTATTCCCGGCTCCACAAAGTCTCCTCTTCAATTTTTCCCTTGGAACTAGACAAACTTTCAACTTAAGCACTCAAGCCATTCATTTCTCAGCCCGGCACTTGCTCAAAACTCATAGCAAGCACTTATAAACCCTAGAACTACAGAAGGACAAGGCTCTCTATTCAACCTTACCAGCCATTCAGTAAAACAGTTTACTGTACCTATCCAGGCATGTCCAAAGGGCAGTTTCAGGTGTACTCTCCAGTCCAACTGGTGAATCTGGGCATTTTGCGGCAATGTAACAACTGTCTCATGTACACAGACAACCCTCTCCTCCTACCACCAAAGACTAATACATGCGAGCAATGCAATTATACAGCCAAGCTAGTGGCTAAGCTCCCTCAACCTAAAACTGGATCAGACAGTCAAGAGGAGAAGGAAAATACTGGCATCACACCACCGGTCTCACACAGACTCATTAAACCAGCACCAGTAAAAACACGTAAATACACGAAAACATACTCGGAGGCTCTAAATAAAAATCTGCAAAAGTAACAGAGCCCTCCAAAGCAGACATCCAAGCAACCGCCACCCCCCAACACAAACCATGAAACACATACTTCACAAAACCAGTGTGCCAAGCAATCACAGCCCTCAAGGCAAAATAATATACCCAACATACTAGTAA
The DNA here is from genome assembly GCF_019279795.1 of Protopterus annectens. Lineage (NCBI taxonomy): Eukaryota > Metazoa > Chordata > Ceratodontiformes > Protopteridae > Protopterus > Protopterus annectens. The sequence continues at coordinate 248,366,579 of NC_056736.1, read as the reverse complement.
TAGGTGACTCTATACTCAGGCAAACTGATGTCCCACTCACTAGGCTGAATAAGGGGAAGGTTACTGTTAGCTACCTGTCGGGTGCCAGGATCCGCCACATAACACAAGCACTCAGGTCACTCCAGAGCAAGTACAAATATGACTGTCATTGTCCATGTTGGTGTGAATGACCTGAGCCATACCTCCCTGGACTACATGAAAACAGACAAGGAAGATCTCTCTGATCATGTAGCCCAGGCCGGTATGACCCTGACTCTGAGTAGCATCCTGCCCTCACCAAGAATGATAACACGGTATAAAGAAAAAAATATCAACTTCAACAATTGGCTAAATTTCTGGTGTCATTCAAAGGGGATCCAGTGCCTGTCTGCCTGGGATGACATGCTCGACAAGCCACGCTGCTTCACTAGAGATGGCTTGCACCTGTCACCCTTAGGCTTTCGAATACTGGCCAAGGCTCTTGTCACCCCCATATTGCCTTTTTTAGGCAAGGCTCAAAAGACAAACCCACCGCCGTAAATAGCATAAGTAACAAAAATCTGTGGGTAATACTACTCAATGCCAGACGTCTAAACCTCAAAATGCACACACTCGAGGCACTCCTCAGTAAGGAGAAAATTGATATATGTGCAGTAACAGAAACCTGGTTTAAGGCTCCAGAGAGCACCCCAGCACTACCAGACTACAACTCATACCATACATTTTGGCCTCACAACCTGGACTGAAATACAAAAGGTGGGGGAGTATCCATATTCATCAAGGATATCCACACCTCCAGGTTAGTGGCACAACACGATGCTTCAGCAATTATCCACGTGCAACTAACAACTGGCTAAACTGCAGTTCAAATTGTAGCTTGGTAAAGATCACCCACCATGTCCCAGGACCCCCATTCAGCATTTATGAAAACACTGGGTAATATAAAGGTCCTACCAAACACTCTAATATTAGGTGATTTCAACTACCTAAACATTAATTTGGGGAACTACTCAAGTACTAACTTCCTTGCCCAACATTTCCTAGAATTTATAAACTCAAATGCCCTGGAACAACTGGTCAACACTCCCACCAGAGGTGACAACATATTGGACCTGGTCATCACCAACATGGGCGACACACTGGAGGTCAACCCCTCACTGGTTAGATCTGACTATAACTTTGGATATACACATTCTGCCCCCACCCCCAGACAAGGAAACCACAGTGAAAAGCTTTTCAAAAGCAAACTTCACGCTACTTAAGACGGAGGTGGAAAGTTTCAAAGCCCCCATGCTAATGGATAATGCTGTCCAAGCTAAAAAATCATTTAATAATGCATTCTACGGGCACCTGCAAGAATGCATGGATCATGTTATCTGAAGCAAAACCAAGACTCACTCCTCCAAGAAAAGGAAACCAGTCTGGTGGACCCCTGCCATAAACAAGCTAGACAATAGAAGGAGGAAACTAGTACAGAAAAGAGTAAAATCACAAGAAGGGAAGACATCCCTAATCAGTATCAGCAAGAAACTATGATCCCTCATAAAATCATCCAAGGTGAGCTTTGAAAGAAAACTTGCCAAGGACTCCAAAGATAACCACAAGGCATTCTTTAGCTATGTCAAGAATCTAAGTGGCAATGCTCAGATCTGCTCAGAGCTAGTACAGAATGGCACAAAATACACTGAACCAACTGATATTGCCAACATCCTTGCAGACAGGTTCAGTGCAAACTTCACCCCCCTCTCACCCCCAAAAGGGCCCATAACCATACCAGAAGAATGTAGAGCCCCTGAAATTACAGACACTCAGGTTAAAATAGCCCTCTCCAAAGCCAAAAACAAAGCATCAATGGGACCGGGCAGTGTCCCAGGCTGCATCCTACATGAGCTCTAAGACAAATTAACTCCTCATCTAAACAAACTGTTCAAACTCAGCCTCTCCACAGGCTATGTACCCATAGAATGGTGCACAGCAACAGCTATTCCACTCCACAAAGGTGGACCCACAACAGACGCTGAGAACTATCACCCTATAAGCCTGACTAGCTTGGTCTGCAAGGCTATGGAGTGCATCATCATGGAACTCATTAACAGAGACATTGGGAACCTCCAAACACTGGACCCTACCCGGTTTGGCTTTGTTAAGGACAGATCATGCCTCCTAAACCTGGTGGACTTCTTTGAGACAGTTACCAAGGCTATAGATGAGAGAAAGGTGGTACACACAGCCTACCTAGGCCTCGCAAAGGCCTTCGACACCATTCCCCATTCTGGTATTATAGAGAAGCTCACCAGCCTGAACACAAACCCCTATGTCATAAGATAGGTTGCCAATTGGCTCATGGACAGAACCCACATGATGGGACTTGCGGGAGCTAGGTCTGACTGTAAACCGTTTACAAGTGGCGTTCCCCAGGGCTCAGTCCTAGGACCCCTCCTGTTCGGCATATACTTCTCAGAGGTACAGACAAGCACAGGAGGACTATGGTTGACCAGGTTCACAGACGACTGAAAACTAGGAGCTATAATTGACTTTCTGGCTGACACAGACATCCTCCAAAAGGGTCTCACTGAGACGTATACCTGGTGTTAAAATCATGGCCTCAAGCTCAATGCCAAAAAGTGCATAGTTATTCCGTTTGGAAATAACAAAGTACCCACAAACTACCACATAGGTGGTAGTCCCCTAAATACGGAAAACATAATAAGGGATCTGGGGACCCAAGTAGATAGTAATCTCTCCTTTGATAATCACATTGCCAAAGTGGTTAGAAAATCCTTCTATGTGGCCCACCTAGTCACAAAAGGGTTTGCATCCAGATCAAAAGAGGTCATTGTGCCCCTCCACTCATCATTCATCAGACCCATCATAGAGTACAATACCCCATCTGGGATGTACTTTACAAGACACCTGCAACAGCTGGAAAGACCACAGAAGTATCTCACCAAAAGGATCACTGGCCTCAAACAGATGCCCTATGCAACTCGACTGAAGAAACTCTAGCTGTACTCGGTTGCATACCGCCTGCTTAGAGATGATGTCTGCCTGACATATAAGGCCATGTCCAACCCAGAATTGGTGGGCATGCTCCACCTAAAGAAAACCTTATCCCCTCGAGCCACATGCTCTAAGGATCTAAACCTCACCACAACAATAAATAGGACATGCTGGAAGGATAGATTCCTGTCCCAGAGACTTCCCATGCTTTGGAACAAGATTCCAATCTACATTAGGCAGAGCTCCTCGCTAGCACTCTTCAAGAGAAACCTTGACGAGTGGATGGGAAACAGAAAGTTTACCCCGGGGATCACTTCAGTGGCTCTGCTGGACATAGGCACAGGGAACTAATCTAAGGGGGTGGCGAAAGCCAACACATTCTGGCTAGGCTTATAAATGCCTTTGGGCAGATAGCCTAGTACCTACCTATGAACCTATGAACCTATGAGGAACAGAAAGCACAACTGCATGTTGTCAAAACTTTTTCAGATGATAAAAGAATGTTATTTGATCTTGATAAATGTGCAAAAGCAGCATTTAAAGCAGGAAAACTGCAGCGTCAAGAAAACATAAGTTTGAGACAAGAATGTGATATAAAAGAACTTGAGCAAGAGGGAGTGTAGAAATATTTGGGAACTGATGAATGATCAACAATAAAACATGAACAAATGTGAATAAAACATAATAAGGAATACTTTTAGAAGACTTAAATTAAACCAGAAAATAGTGTTGACATCTAGGTACAAAATCCAAGCTATAAACTGGGTTCCTATCAGCATTTCAAATATTGAAAATGCCAAATTGAATTTAATCGAACTGAAATGTTCAAACTCTCAGAAGAGCGAACTAACGGAACATCAATTTCTTTACCAGGGAAAGAAATCGGTGGGCCATCATCAGAGTTTGCTATTTCTTCCACTGTGGTGCGGTCTCAGAGTTGGTATATTTAAGTAGGGGGTGTGTGGGGCACAGCCCCCCACATTGGGGGGTGTGAGGGGCAAAGCTCCCCACTCCTGTCAGTGTTTAAAGTATTGGAAACATTTTTTTTTGTACAGAACACCGATTTCTTTCCTTGGGAAATAAATCAATGTTCCGTCAGTTCGCTCTTTTGAGATTTCGAGAATTTCAGTTTGGTTAAATTGCATTCGGCATTTTCAGCATTCTATATGCTGATATAGATCCTATAAACCATTTTACACTACCTGTCATAACTTAAAGTTTTGGAGTGATTGACTGGCCCCAAAATGTGTTGGACAGATTAGACAGCAAAACAAGAAGGATGCTTCATGCTCACCAAATGATTTATAAAAATCAGTGCACACCAACATTATATATTCCCTGTTCCGTAGAAGGGATGGGTCTCCTTGAAATTGATTACATGTATATAGCTGCAATCATGGGACTCCACACATATCTGCTGACCTCTCATGACCCAAATGTAGTGAAAGTTTGGAAGCATGAGGAGAATAAATCTAAGATGACTTCCCTGCTTAGTCTAGCAGAAGCATATTGGCATCAAGCAGGAATGGAAATCAAACCACAAGTAGATATAAATCAGGCAGCAACTGAATGTGCCAAAAAAAAAAAACAAAAGAAGGAATATAAGGTGAAGGACCAGATGATAAGGCAATAAATGTGGAAAGTGCATAAATATAGTTGCAAGTATAGCAAACTTCTCGAAGAACCTCATGTTGACCAGGAATTTAAGCAAGATTCAGACCAAGAGATAAAAGGTTAATATTGGCGGCACAAGATAATGGGCTACGTACACGTTGGTTTACAAAGTCCATTGAACATGTGGGCGAAACAGATGAATGTAAGTTTTGTAAAACAGAATTGGAAACAGTTGTACACCTCATTGCTTACTGTGATATACTAATGGCAGAAGGACTGTATACTGAAAGGCATAATAATGTGGCAAGACTGTTGCACTGGGGATTATGCAAACATTATTCTACTGAAGTGGTTGAAAAATACTGGGAACATGAGCCAAAATGTATCATAGAAAATGATGAAGTCTACATTACATGGGATCATCCATTACCAGCAGTTCAAAAGACAGATGCTAGAAAGCCAGGTATAGTAGTCAATTAAAAGAAGACAAAAGTAGCGTTGATCACTGAAATCACCACACCCAGTGACTACAGTGTCTTGTGTACAGAGAGACATAGAGTCATAAAATATCAGGATTTGCAGGCAGAAACAAGAGCAGTGTGGAAGAAAGATACCCAGGCAGTTTCAGTAGTAGTAGGAGCAACGGGTCTTATAAAAAAAGAATCTATAAACGTATTTAGGTATGGTACCAATACATGTAACTCCATATGAACTGCAGAAGAAGTCATTACTGGGCACATTGCGGATGCTGTGAAGAGCACTTCTGGATGACATCAAAGATTGAAACAATACTTTTCATGAACTTTAATCATACTTTGACTTACGAATGGAGTTTATTTCCATCATAGTATTACAAACCTAAAAGCTTTGAAGAAGTTAAAAAAAAGAGGAGGAAATAATTGTTTTTTTTTTTCTCCTTTATAACATTAGACATCCCAGTAACCTCCCCACCTACACACATGTTTAGGAAATGATTTTGTTCATACTTTGAAATTCTACATTATTAATAGCAAATGTTTTTCTTACAAAATGTATTCACATATTTACTTGTTTGCATTACAAGATTTCTTATTTGCATTACCAGGTTTCTTACAGCTCTTTATCTATGACAGGCATGAAATGCAGATTCCTAATGCAGAAATGTAATTGGAAACAAAATACTAATATTTAATTTTCCCCATTTTATGTCAATTTTTGGATGAAAATAGAATATCAATAATTTTCAAGGATATCAAGACCCTCTGCATCCCCTGATGTGTGACTGCAACCCCCCCCCCCACCAAGGAAACCGATTATTCCCATTCTGAGTTAAGTACAGCAACATGAGCAGTGAAGGCAGAGTATTTGAGAAAGCTAGAAGGGATGAAATTGCACTGTCTCAGACAGGTGTGCTCACAAATAGATTATGAAAATAAATGTAAGACTTATCTCCAAGACTGAGCAACCTGAGATCGATAATGAGTAATGATGCTATAGAACATCATAGATGAGTGCATATACATTTCCCAGGTTTTAACTGAGTCTATTGGGGAGGAATCAAATGCATTTTTTAATGTCAGGTGGTGGGTACAGGTGAATGGTTCCCCTCTAGATAATGCAAATGGATTACGCAAAGTACTTAAAATTAATTTATCTGAGCCTGCCCGGGATTCATGAAGCTCGGCGCAAGGCCGGCGTTAGGCTTGCGCCGACCGTGCAGCGTGTAGATGGCACAATAGCGCCAAATGCATATTAATGAAGGTGCGCTGCCGCCACAGCCATGTGCATAGGAAATGAGCGCGAGTGCATAGGGCATGTCGAAGTGCCGCATGGAGGTGTGGAAATATCGTCTGTCGACGTGCAACCTAAAATGCTTGAATATAACAAATTGCCTGCAATAGTAATCACACCTGTCAGTGTCCGTGGATACTGAAACGTATGCAAAGCATGCAGACAGTTCTTGCAAACACAAAATTAAGAAGCAAACACAAATGCATGGTAGAGAATGTCGTGTCTCCATCCCTTGAACAAATGACATTTAAAACTGTGTGCCAGTATTCTAATGCAGTGTAGATAGTTATACCAAGTGGAAGTGAAACATGTCATGTTAGCATGCCGCCAATAGCTACATCTAGCCCAATGGTCAGGGTTACCACCTGTCCCACATTGTGAGGGATAGTACACAGCTGGGCAGTTGTGTCCATACCAAAACCATTATAAATGTAAATATCCAGCGACCGTATGACATCATTATATCCCACATCGCATGTAATAGTCACATACAATAGGTATGCCCATATGTAACATACCACATGTGACAAGAAATAGAATAAGCAAGAAAACGAAACAGAAGGATCATATAAACTGCTACAACAATAAGCTAACATGTAGGCAGAAAACAAAAGTATTATCCATAGTACTGACTGTGGGTATGTGTTGTCCTGTAAAATCTGATTTGTGTACGGAATATATCCCATCCTGGACATATGAAAAGGTGGCAACCCTACCAATGGTCAGAGCATTCAGCCAAAATCCGCCCATATGCGGTCCAAGACGTTCTTGTCAGGATGTGTCACAGTTGAACTGGTATTACCCGGGTGTACCAAATGTCATGAAAGTTAAGTATGTGCGTGTACCTATGTGCATGATGTACAGCATGTGGAAGGTGAAAAATGCCAGGGTAGTCCACACAACCATACAGGTACCTGACATATGTAGCGTATGCAATGTGTTCCACTGACCGTGTCATGGAACATCAACCAAAGAAGGGATGGATGGAGTGTCAGGAATATTTGTGTGTGGGGGGGATGGGTAATGGTATAATCCACAAAGGCGAGACTGTGTTGGATGCACAATAGGTGAACTGGAGGTGCATGAGGGAGCAGCGGGTGAATCAGAAAGAAACACAAAGAACAAGTATACACATCAGCAATACAACCTGACAGGCCATACTGTAGAACACAATCACACAAACATATGAATATTAAAATGTGCGATACACATGTACAGAAACGTCACTGGCACATACCCACAGAATGGTCTGGATGGAACTGGCCATTCCAAATGCAACACACCTGAATGCATAATTGAATACCCATCATCCTCTCCACAGCACACAACCTGCCCCCATACCTGAACGTCCACCAAATCCAGCCATACTCGGCCTACTAGCTTGGCACAGCCATATCTACACATAGTGACCACTGCTCATATGTAGTAGGCAGTGTCAGGATTGCAAATTATGTATCCCTTGCATGTAAAACCCTGACAGATTTTCGTAAATCCAAAAGAATGGACGGTATTGATCTTGCTCAATTTTTGGATATCCCTCATGGGATAAGTAACCTGTGTAAACATCAGACTTGGTATCATGACACGATGTCCAGTCCTGTAGACATCTGAACACAAGTTGAATGTGCAGTAGTGGTGCACTAGACTGTTCAGCCCTAGATGGTCATGCAGAACCTAGTACCCAGGATCAAACACCTGCCTGTGACGCACGTCTCCCCACATGAATAATCGAGAGATTATATTTTACACATTCACATAGTGGCACTTGGAAATAGGGTGATTAAGGCGCTGACATAAACAGGGTACCTCCTGACCCACTGTGTGAGGGACAGTCACTGTTTGGGTAGGTGTGTCCTGACCAAGAATGATACAATGGCAAATGTCCTGTGATTGTAGGAAATAACTATGTACCATACTTCATGTAACAGTTGCCTAAAGCAGTCATGTCTGGATATAAAATACGTAATTCATACAAGAAACAGAATAAGCAACTAAAGTGCTAAAGGAATAGGCTCTCAGCTAGGAAAATATTGAATATTCTAAACCCTGCACTGACCGTGGGTATGTGTTGGCCTAAACAATCTGGTGTCTCCAGAATATATTCCATCCTATACATATGAAAATGTGGCAACCCTACCAATGGTCAGAGCATTCGCACAATAACTGGCAAGCCTCTTAATCACTCACAAAGCCAGTGACCTTTGGAGGAAAGGTGTTGAATGAGAATGACTAATGACAAGAATTAAGAGTAATAGACACTTTTAACTGCAGAAAATAAGTAGTAATACATATGTATCCGAATCTGTCAACACGTTCCAAGTTAATAGTACCAATATTGTAGAAGTGTCCGTGATTGTCCCTGATTTGTCATTGCCTTGTCCCTGTCACTGTTGAAATTAGTCCCCGAGTATCACAGAGGTCTGTACACATATGTACACCAACCAACTGTCACATTTGTTGACAGGACTATTGCGTACCTGTAGTGAATTCATAAGTGATGTCCAGAATAATATTCATTGTATATATGAATGAGTGAAATAGTCAAATGTGAAGGGAAATGCTTCCCCACCCTGTATTATGTAGTGGAACCACCCCCCACCCTATATTATGTAGTGCCGACCCATTAATGTGGTCAGAGGTGCCAAAACTCCTGCATCTGTAAACACAGGTAGACTGTTAAAATCGGGACCAACTCTTTCCATGGGTTACGTCTGACATTTGAACAGGTACAGGGCAGTTCCAGTCACTAGTTAGACAAGCCTAAACCCGGACCAGCACATGAACACCCTGACAATCAAACACATGTATGTGCCAGGACTATAAGCGTTGGAGTTCTGAATATCCTTGGAGTGAGTAAACATGCAGCACGGGTCCAGAGCAGTAGGGAATAGGGAATGTCGCATGTGTAGTACTGCGGTTTTCCCAGCAGGAGAATGGATGCCTGCTGTGTAAGTGAAGCGGTGAGGCATATGTTAGGGTAGCTACGAACCATGGATATACAAATAAATGAGGCAGAACACCAATAGTGTAGTGGTTAGAGCATCCGCCTAACGTAAAGGCATTCCAGGTTCAAGTACGACTATAGCACATATCATTTTTTGTGTAATGAATGCCTCTGTGCTGTAAAGCCAACATTTAAACATGTAAAAGTGAACGCGTGTTTCGCATGGGGCCATTAACCGGATTCTGTCAATCAAAGTGGTACTGTCATAAGGAATAAGGCACATGTAAGCACAAAGAAGTGGCAGTAAACATATGTAGCTCACATTAATGAGATGCAAGTGCACCTGCACAGGTGTAAGCAGCTCCCAGCATAGCAAATGTATGTTGTTTTGTACAGATGTAACTTATATATGTATATATATATATATATATATATATATATATATATATGTGTGTGTGTATATATATATATATATATATATATATATATATATATATAGATAGATAGATAGATAGATATGTGTGTATAGATAAATATCCACAGACATAAAAGAAATATGCAATTATATATATATATATATATATATATATATATATATATATATATATATACATATATATATAGAGAGAGAGAGAGAATGAATGAACTTCGAAAGACGAAAGCATACATAAGGGTTGTGAAGGGAATCTAGAGCAACTAAAGTATTATAAAGTGCTTGCAGCGTATATCAGATAAAACTGCATAAGAGTGAGTAGAGAACCTCTCTTCACACCAGAGACAGGGTTACACCAGTGGCCATAATATCGTTGAAGTGCTACATCAACATTACACACAGACGGAATGTAGTTCATGTTGTGACCACCTACACTTGTAACCCACAAAATGTTCATAATCCATAACACCAGGAAAGGCATGTATGTGCAAATATAAATGGAGGGAGACCCTGTGAATACATGAGGTGGTACAAAATGTGTGCAGGGCCCCAACATTCTGGAGAGGGCAATGTGTAAAGGTGTGTCATGGCTGTGATATCAGGTGGATAATGGCTGTTACACGTGGAAACTCAACACGGGTGGGCTGGAGAAACTATGGCTATGCGATTGTGGACACAGGAGTGCCAGGGTTGGTTGCACCAGTTGCAATGGAGCGGCCCGTGTAGATCAGCTAGTATGTAGGTGCGATTCCCAGCTACAGCATCTTCTTCGTGGAGACATGCGTGAATGGGCGTACTTTTGTTGAAGGTTGTGCATCAGGGCTGGCATCTCGGCACGTAAAACCTATCTACCAACCAATAGCAGACCAGAGTTCTGCTGTGGCGACCCCTAACCGGGAAAAGCCGAAAGACACAACTACATGCAGACAACAATATGCTGATGTACATTCTCTGTAACACATGCACTCCATTTATTAACATAAATAATATGAATGTGCACAGAAACAAATGCAGTAGCAGGAATAATAGGCTGTGCAGATGAGAAATAGGTCATATGACACTGTATCACATCACACTTATCAGCGGTACACCAGACATGAAAAAAGTGAGACATCTGTCCGCTGTATAACGTGCTGTATACTCATTACAGGTTAACCAGAGTGAAGTGTCGGTGTCGTAATGACTAAGGCAATAGTATGCTGTTGAAGCAGAGATAAAACCCAATACACATGTGTAAGTGGGTATGTCTGGGAAATGCATTGGTTAACAGACACACAGATGTGTATGTGTATGTATATATATATATATATATATATATATATATATATATATATATATATATATATATATATATATATACACACACACACACACACACAAAAATATATATATATATATATATATATATATATATATATATATATATATATATACACACATACACATACAACAGTTATTGATATATACACATATACACACAAAACAAATATATATATGTCATTGTAGATATACACATGTACATAACTAGGTTATTTTATAGCAATTACTGGTAACATATGTACAGACCGGGCATATGTTACTGGGAGGTCCAATAAACAAATGTTTACCTCCCACACCACCCAGCTAGGCCGGTCAGACATACAGACAGGCAATAAAGATAAATACACTTCTGCTGTCCAAAACACCGACAGGAAAGTACCAGTGGGAGAGATCTGCAAGGTCTACACTTTAAACATGGATAACGGGGTCCCTTGCGGGACACCAAAAATTCACTGTACGTGTGAACCCCTGGTTATCGATGCGAGCAGGATGTAGGTGTACATGGAACATTAGGTTGTGCAAGTGTAATAACACATGGGTTGACAAAATGTACAACATGTGTCCTGAGACGGGAAGAGTGGGCAATGTGTAGGGGTGTGCTCGTATCCCAGCTGTGCTCACAGTAAGTATTTGTCATGAGTGCTATAGAGGAGTGCCAGGTAGGTGAATCATGGGTATGCAATAATGGGCTTAAGTGTGCAGGTGCTGGTTGGCAGAGCTGTAGTAGGCCAGCCCAGTGGAAGTAATTAATATTCCTATGTGGGCATAGCAGATGCCTATACCTCCCAAACCTGAAGAGTACATCTACTGGATAGTCTGTAAACCATTGGGGGAACACATAGGGACTATATCAGTGCTGTGTACCTGATTAGCATGGACGACCATATTTCTGAATCAGAATGTAACAAAGTCCAACTAAACACTTCCAGAACTAGTGAAATTAGGTGGACAGGTGGTGGAATACAGGTAATGACTGATGACAACATGTATGAGTCATAAACAACATGTACCTCAACAAACGTGAATGAATACATATGCCCTGTGACTGTCAATGTGTCTGGTTAATAGAACCAATCATCTAAATGTGTCCCTCAGGGTGTTATGCAGTGTCCCTGATACAGTGTTCATTCTCCCCCATTGGTATGTGAGGTCTGCTAGTGATAGAAAGCGCATATTCCGCTGACCACCTTAGGTTGATGATAGTATAATAGATTTGGATTACCACCTGTTCACCTTTGTGAGGGACATACCACTCTGGGTAGTTGTGTCCTGCAAAATGAATGTTATTGTACATGGCCTGTGATTTCGGGAAAGGAGGTCATATATTGTGTGTAGTGGTGTCATAAAATGATTTTGTTGTATCAGAAACAGCTACATGTTATAGGAAACAGTATTAGCAACTATAATGCTACAAGAATAACCTTAATGTATGCAAACCGGTGAATTAGTCAGTTTACTACTGGCTGTGGGTATGTGTTGCCTTGCCAAATGTGATAGCTCTACATATAGGTCCTATAGGGCTGCCACCATTACGAATGGCCAAAGTGGGACCTGCTCTGTAGAAATGTCAGACGTACCAGGGCAGAACATACCTACAGCCATGCATAGTACAGAAATATACATATTAGCACAAATCAAAGTTTAGTCTAGCAGCAGTCAAGTTGCTTATGCTACTGCACATAACATATCGACATGTTATATATACAATAACCATTACATGCAACTATTACAGACACGTAGAATATAAGAATGTCCTCTAATCAGGACAGTTGCAATGGCTAGAGTATTGTTGCATGACACATATGCCTAATGAGGGACTGTCCCATGCAAAGTGGGAAAGGTGTTACTCCTAGAGTCTCCCGTCGTCCAATCTAAAAGGTGAAAAACCTACATTGGGTATGTGGTAGCATGACCTGGCAGAGAGCTGCATTACCCAAATAACATTCACATGTCAGCATTGTAGAGTATCAGTTCCCATGTATCAGCCAGATGGGAGCAGATTGTATGAGGAACACGCATATAATATGATTATGTCACTGGACAGGCTGCCGAGTCCATACAGTCGAACGCCTGCCGTCGCCTAATGGGTAGACATACCCAATACTGTAATCGTGTAGTTCGATGTAATAGGCATCACAAAGGATTGCGCCCACCCAGCATGAGTGACAAATGTAAGCACAAATGTCGGTGAGCGAGTGGGTGTAAGCGTGTTTGTCTACCAGTATGCCAGTAGTGCACTGTTAAAGAAATGTGGAGTCTAAACAAGTATAAGGAGCTGTAACCAGAGGTCAGCAGTGCTTAACACTGTGCAAACCCACACACAACCGCTCATACCTGCTGGAATGTCCCTTACCCACTCAGTATCCAAAGGCGTCGTTCTGGCCACAAACAAAGAACCGTCCTTTACATGTGTTGGTAGCAATACCCTGCGTACACAGCTCATGTGAATTACCAATACACCATGGCATATGTACAGACAATAGACAGTACCACACACATACCATACAGCACAGTCTTCCAACAGTATAGCAATGTACTGGCAAATATGTCCGGATGAATGGTGTTTGCAGACCTGGCTGTCCTGTGTTTCAGTGTGTGAGCATGCCTAGTATGACTGTTACGCATGTTGTCGACTGACATTACCATCATACCTTCATCTGTTTGAGCATGCCAAGTATGGTCAACTGGATCACATGTGTCACATGTCCAGATAGTCAGTACTGTGGTGCTGACCCCTGCGTTGTATACCGACAGGTGGCATGCTGTGTCTGCAAGGTAGCTAATGGTCATGTGGCATTGACAGTTGTTACATTTCTGCACAGTGTGGGGGACATCCAACTGTATCCATAGTCTTACACAGCACCAGGGGTGGCACACATGACTCTTACATGTGTACATTGGAAGGGGGGCACAGCTGACAGTTGTACACATTTGCCACTACTGTACTGGTATGCCAGGTACTCCATTTCAGTGTGTGGACCTACCTAAATTGCTGGTTGGAGGCATACCAGTGTATGTCAGATCCTAGCTTGAATTACCAGCATAGTGGTGTCGGACGTCCTAGCCTTCACAACCTACATCCAACTGCCTGGCCTGCTGTAGTCTGTGTGTGTCTGTGGGGGTTGGGGTCATTCACTGGGCATATCCAGAGGCCATTGTATAGCATTTGTCTGTATTGGTCTACACCTGCCCAGCTGTATGAGACTTGTGTGGGCTGTATGGACACACATGATGTTCAGCCCATAGCCTGCAGTGGGTTAGGACACCCTATGTACTACTGGCTACTATTGTGACCCCGGTATGTGCTACAGATGTCATGGTGCCACTATGGACGTGTACTCTCTGATGCCCTAACAGTCAGCCACCAAATTCCCTTGTATGCTCACTCCATACCGTAGCAATGGGTAAATACACATTCTAATACAACTGCCAATTGATAGGTCGATTGACATACCTTGGGGGTGTTCCGGACCTGAGGATGGTGCTGCAGGGCTGCCTATGTTGGATGCACACAGTGCACTTCCTATACATGGCTGAGCACAGGCAGTGTCATGTTTGGCATCCATTGTACTGTCTGTGCGAGTCAGAGAGGGTGAAATCCCTGGGTACCTACTGTCAGTGCATATGCCATGTGTTGCCTCTTTGCCAAGGGCAGGTCATACTGTGCGTGGCCCTTTCACCTCCTGGGCCCAGCTCAGGTAGTTCCTCCTCCAAGTCACATGTGGTGCTTTGATGCGTACGTGCGTGCAGGCTATAGCACCCAATACCCCAGGGTAGTCAGCCATGTGGTGGAAGAGATGCATATTGCTGGTCTACAAATCACGTGTGTTGAGGACATGTACGTGCTCACTAGCATGTGTTGACATGGCGTCTGCGAACTGGTGCAATACTCTGGATGCAGATACCTGAGATCCCCATGATATCCCCAGTTGTGCTTTGGGAGGTACCTGTGGCTAGTATACCTAGGCCAACACACACTGTGAAATCCACTGTGATGGCTTTCACTCGGCCTGTTCGATGTGTCAGGTGTGGCCGGCACAGCTCAGCAAGCTGCTGTAGGAGGTCTCTGTCCACCCCATAGTGCTCCACTATCTCCAGCTCATGTGGCCCCTGATAAGTTACCCTGGGTCTGTAAAGTCTTATGTCACCTCACTAAGGGTTGTTCAGCAGCATACACATCCTCACCACCCTCAGCCTCCTGCACATGTTGGTCTATGTTGCCTGCTGCAGCCCTTCTCATTTGGTTGGACTGTGTTGTGAAATGTCTGTCTCCGCATGTATACACCAGTGGTGTAGAGTGTGGAAGAAGCCTGTGTGTATGGTGCTTCTTCACATTACCGTAGTGTTCTGGGGCAGGCTGGCCATGTAATCTGTTGATTGTGCTGATCATCACCTGTTTGTGCAGCCTGTTCACCTTGACTACTCCACTACTGCTGTTGTCCCTCCCAATTTCACCAGGCAGGTATAGACACACCCCTAGCTTAGGCATGCTAAGGCAGGAGCAATCCTGAGGCACAGGTCTCCAATGTATATACAGTATGCCTGACCCCCCTCCCATGCTTTCATCTATATTCTAGCCCTGCACCCGGCTATCTACACACATACACTCCTGGAATCTGCATCACACCCTGGGGATAAATGGGATTCACTACTGTCAACCTCATCTACATAGTATAGTCTTCTAATGCATAGTTATATGACCCATACTGACCCTCCAAATTAATAACCACTGCTTACTGTCGCTCAGATCTGTACACAACTGGTTAAAGGTGCCTTACTATTACCGTATTCGATGTCCCTTGGTCTTCCCAGCAACAAATAACCGGTGTCTACACGACTAGAACCCGGGATCCTGCACACCACAGACGATATGCTTTACCACTACGTCATGGCAGTTATACATACATCCGAGGTGATCACGTACAGATCATCCAGCACAAACATTCAATAGTGCTAATGTCCACATACATATATGTATATATATATGTCTATCTATATCTACATATATTATATATATTTTATATATATATATATATATATATATATATATATATATATATATATATATATACATACATACATACACACACATATGTAGATATTGCATTTATATCGCAACAGCGGACCACATGACACCAAAGCATCAGACAAGAATGAAAAGGAAACCACATGTGCCACCTGCATTATGTAGTGGTGTTACTATCAAGGCAAATGTGTTTCGTTGCGTCACACGGGTCAGACTGTATTAAGGGTAAGAGTAGGGCTGCTGACATTTACTCACCAGACCTATTGGCAAATGTATGTATTGACAACCCAGTGTCTTGGCCGATTATGAGATCTGTGGACACTATATAGGAAAGCAACAAAATACACTCAACACATCCTGAAGCTAGCCACCCACAGATACCAACACATAGGGTATGACTGCCAAACACACACACCTGTCATGCCTTGGAATCAAGCACCTACCTATCTATTCTCTCACACTACAGCATTATGCAGTAACAGAACACGCTACCAAGATTACTAGATCACAGCACTCCCAGAGGCATGCATCTAGGTGGGTGACATTATCAGCAAAGACGCTGATAGGGATTGTATGGAGAGTGAGCTGTCTAAAAGCATTACTCTGTCCCCAGGCAGCTGGAAACACACACAGCAGGGCTGGGATTAGAACATAGACCTGAATACCTTATCACACTACAGCATTACGCAGTAACAGAACGTGCTACTGAAATTATTGGATCACACCATTCCCAGAGGCATACTTCTAGGTGGGTGACATCATCAGCAAAGGCAAAGACGCCGATAGGAATTGTATGGAGAGTGAGCTGTCTAAAAGCATTACACTGTCCCCAGACAGCTGGAAACACACACATAGCAGGGCTGGGATTAGAACATCGACCTGACTACCTTATCAGACTACAGCGTTAGTCAGTTACAAAATGCGCTACCAAGATTACTGGATCACAGTACTCCCAGAGGCATACTTCTAGGTGGGTGACATCATCAGCAAAGGCAAAGACTCTGATAGGGATTGTACGGAGAGTGAGCTGTCTAAAAACATTACTCTGTCCCTAGGGAGCTGGAAACACACACACGGCAGGGCTGGGATTAGAACATTGACCTGACTACCTTATCACACTACAGCATTATGCATTTGCAGAATGCACTACCGAGATTACTGGATCACAGCACTCCCAGAGGCATACTTCTAGGTGGGTGACATCATCAGCAAAGGCAAAGATGCCGATAGGGATTGTATGGAGAGTGAGCTGTCTAAAAGCATTACTCTGTCCCCATGCAGCTGGCAACACACACATAGCAGGGCTGAGATTAGAACATAGACCTGACTACCTTATCACACTACAGCATTACGCATTTACAGAATGCACTACCGAGATTACTGGATCACAGCACTCCCAGAGGTATACTTCTAGGTGGGTGACATCATCAGCAAAGGCAAAGACACAGATAGGGATTGTATGGAGAGTGAGCTGTCTAAAAGCATTACCCTGTCCCCAGCAGCTGGAAACACACACACACATGGCAGGGCTGGAATTACAACATAGAACTGATGACCTTATCACACTACAGCATTACGCAGTTACAGAACACGTTACCAAGATTACTGGATCACAGCACTCCCAGAGGCATACTTCTAGGTGGGTGACATCATCAGCAAAGGCAATGACACCGATAGGGATTGTACGGAGAGTGAGCTGTCTAAAAACATTACTCTCTCCCCAGGCAGCTGGAAACAAACACACACACACACACGGCAGGGCTGGGATTAGAACATAGACTTGACTACCTTATCATACTACAGCATTACGCAGTTACTGAACACACTACCAATATTACTGGATTACAGCACTCCCAGAGGCATACTTCTAGGTGTGTGACATTATCAGCAAAGGCAAAGATGCCGATAGGGATTGTATGGAGTGTGATCAGTCTAAAAGCATATCAGTGTCCCAAGGCAGATGGAGATGACCACACGGCAGTGGTGTGAGCAGAACAACTGGCTATCTACAGAGCACTATTACAACACTACATAGATATGAGACATGCCACAGACAGTACACCTTTCAAGACAGTCAATATGACCTTCTAGAAATGCAGACATTGACATGGATGCTGGCAGTTACAGTGTACATACCTGTGAACCAGTGTGTTAAATGTAGGAATCCATCCTGAAGTGGGGTATGGCCATATGTTGCTTGGATGACCACTATCGCTATGCAGGATAACAATGGTCATGCCCATACACAGAGGCACACAACCGACACAAGGTGTCACTGGGCATGCTCACACACTTAGTAGCACATGTCAGTCTGGAATGCACTATGTGTCCATCTACACAACGGTGTACTGGGCATGCTCACACACTTTGTAACAAAGGGCTGTCTTGTATGCACACAGATTCTAAACAGGGAAGGGCACAGTGTGTCGATAGTCATCATTGTTAGCATGAACGCTGTACAACATATGTCTGACACCAGTCTTCTACATGTCTGCTGCTGTCCATCACCTTAGCTGTACCAATCTAAACCTGGCACACTAATACCACCCGTGGTGTTGTCCTGGCAGGAGTGGGTACTTCGCACATGTAGTACCATACATAGACAAAGAACCTGAGACCAGGTTAACACCCTGACACCTGCAGGACAACTGCATTGTATGTGTATGCTAAATAGTGCTAGATGTGTAGCGTTCGTAATCATAGCTGCCAATCTAGATCCAACAATGGGGAATACTGACATATGTGCAGTGAGGAACACCTGGCATAAGGCTCAGTTGTGCACAATAGCACTACCACTGTATACCTCAGATACAGACATGTGGGCCATAAGACTGTTACAGACCGCTCCAAGTGTTAGTGTCCCCACGTATATGAAGGCCACTCACACTTACTGACCAGTACACTCTCAAAAGCCATCACAGATGTGTCAAGTGCAGATCACAGTGGTAAATGCCGCACTGTAGTATGTAGCCCTCACACATCACTGTGTCCTTGGACCAGCAACACACATCCATACATTAGTACAACACCATGTTACTCATGACCAGAGGACTGTACCTAGCTCTGCAGCAACGGTGCAGACTACCCATGTACTGACAGGGTTCCATCATGTGTTATGCAATGCACTGATACCACTATTCATAACCAGGTCAGCTGTACACATAGGGGCCCTGGGTCTTATACAGCTGTAACAGATAACTGTTGCTGTACACTAGGCAACACACCCATGTTTGGATGTGACATACATGTAACCGCCATGGATATGTACATGCCCCACACACACACACACACACACACACACACACAACACATATGTACATAGCATAGCAAATGCTGTCCCTCATGCAGACACGTGGCTACAGCGATTACACGCATGCACATGGAAGGTAGGTCAATGGCTGTTGAATGCTAGCAGTTCATAAGGTAGCAATGTTGACTGAGTTAACATTTCCTCTGTACTGGTTACCCATGACAACTATCATATCATACCACAGTCCATGTGTTATGTATGTCACACATGTTCACCAATTGCAATGCATACAAACATGGCTACATGAAAGGAATGTAGGACCTATACACATGTACATGTAGTGGTGTGTATTCAGCTACCATGCATGAGCAGTAGCTGATGTTTGCAGTTCATCTGTGTCCTACTACAGTGTGCAGTTGCAATGCAGTCCCATCATTAACACCTGTATATGGTGAAATACTGACAGTACGGTAAGATGTAATTCAGGTATGGATGGATGTGTGCACATAAAGTGGTGGGCCACCTTTGCAGATGGATGTTTGCTGAAGACAGCTCACACGTGTGTCACAAGCCGCCCTACCATAACATGTGCAAACAGTAAGCTATGTTTCCGGTAATTGAAGGTGAAGATATACGACCTACACAGTGGTCAGGGTGTTACTAACTGTAAATCAGTTGACACCTGTAACACTTAAGTCCTCCCATGTGCATATAGCAGCACACTTGCCGGAGGTAGCATCGGTACACATTGTAATGCGGGCAATACTGCTGCATGTCTGTCAGACGTATCAGAAGATAGCAGGTGTTTGATTCACAGTACTGCCATGTGTGTTTGCTTGTGTGACCAAATATGACACATATGGTGGGGAATACATCCCAATTGTTACACACCCCTGTACACTGTTGTAGAGATCTGTACATACTGCAGTGTAGAAAGCAAGACATAGGCAGGGGTAGTGTGTGTATCACACACGTTAGCTATCTGTATGTGCATGACATGTGTGGACTCCAGTGTGTGTATGTGTATGTATGTATGGCTGTCTGGTGCATGGAGTGAGGATGTATAATACCATTGAGAACAGATAGAACCCCTAACCCCTCAAGGTGATGCAATCTACTACCCTGTTGATGCCGTCAGTCTTAGGCATTACTGACTACCTGTACATGTTCATTCTCTGTGTCGCATCATGTGAGTGCACAGTACTGTAATGGTGATTACCAAATAGGCAGGGGTCCTCACCTCAATACTATCAAGTGTGTGTTACAGTGTCGTTGACCCCGTGCATGTGGGCGTGTTACTGTGTGTGTCTGTGTATGTCTGTGTGTGTTCACATCCTGTAATATGACAGTGTTTTACTTCTACACAGTGAGTCCTCATGCTATCAACTGGCCCCTACCCTTGACATCAGCTAGACCGCTGTGTAAACCCCCCGCACCATGTAGCTGTACCTGTGATGTCACCTGGTATAGATGTGATTTCTCTAGCCACTGTAGCCTAATACACAGCTCACATGCTCCTGGATCAGTAGGTGTGTAGAGATCTATGGAATGTCAGCCTTTCTAACAGTGAGGTTGAGGCTACGTATAGCATGCTGGTATTGCCATCCATGCCTGTGAGTACTCCACATTTACACATGTGAAACTGCAAACACTGCTACTTAATGGCACATGCAATTAGACCTTAAGGAGGGAAGCAGGGCATCATTACCAACATGCTGTTACTGTTGTTACCAAGACAAATACTGTGAACATAAAACAATGCATTCTAACTGCAAACACTGTTACGTAATGGCACATGCAATCAGACCTTAAGGAGGGACGCAGGGCATCATTACCAACATGGTGTTACTGTTGTTACCAAGGCACATACTGTGAACATAAAACAATGCATTTTAATGCTGTACTACATGGTATGTCTGCTGCGTGCCAACAGTACATAACAATTGTAATATACACCTATCTCACTATTCTGTTCATCCTGTGCATCAGACCATATGAGCATGTCCCTGCAACGATGGTGTGGATGGCAGGGATGCGGCACAGGCATCATCATATGCACAGGGTGATAGTGTTTGCCGGGAGCCTAGGCTGCACCAGTGGATGACATCATGTGTGTGGGTTAGGGCCTGTGATCTACTTGGACATGTGTGGTTATTATGCATGTGGGTGTTGGTGCCCCACAGATGTTACTGGTGTGTGCATGTATGTGTACACACAGTTCTGCCATGTATCCGGCCTACACAGGGGTATTATTGACAGCTCCAGATTGTACAGACCAGGATGTACAGCTCACTGTGTCTGGCCATGGCCACTTGACCTGTGCCTGCCAGGGTTTGCATGGGCACTACCAGACAGAGGAACAGATTGGGTACTGTCCGATGACACATGTCCACTGGAACCGTGTCCCCACTGGGACCATCCAGGGTCACGTCCACGTGGCCTGCTGTGTCCTGGTATGGACAGCGCAGCACCAGATGCACTGCTGCTGCTACCGGCACTATGGGAGCAGGCATGTGAGGTAGCTCATTCACGTAGACCTGCACCAGGTGGTGTAGCTGGCCTACGTCCACGTGGCCTACGCCTCACTCCTACCAGATGCTCCAGCACAGACAGCTCACGTTCACGGATTGCCATGCCACGGTCAAGGATTCCAACCATGTCACACAATAGCCTGTCCAAAACGTCAGCAATCTGCTGTTGAGCATTTGCCAATGCCTGGATGTTTTCATTTAAAGAACAGATAGCAGCCCTCTGAAGCTTCTGCCCTTCTCTGTTCTGCCACTCAGCATGTGCTTGTGCTGCCATTACAGTCTGAAACATGTGTCTGGTGACACCAGCTGCTGCGCTCTGTCGTGCAGGTGCATGTCGGCCAGAGGTCCTCCTACGAGCAGCACTGGCCATATGCCTGTGTGACACATCTGCAGTCATTTCACTGACACCATGGTGTGAAGACACACCTTCCATAGCCACCACATGTTCCTGTCCAAGCTAACACACAGTAACTGTCCTTCCTCTATGGCCACTGGTGATGAGGTATGTGTTGGCATGAGAACTGTGTGCGGGGAAGAGGGGGATATAGGTGGGATGGCAACCAAAGGCACAGATTCAGCCACTGACAACCCTGCCTGTACCTCAAGCATATGATCATCACTGCTAGAGTCTGTGGGGACACTAACATCAGATGGACCGCAGGAGGGCAACGCACCTACATCACCTGTTAAGGCAAACAAAGACTCTACATTACAATAGAGACACACACAGATACACACAGACAACCATGCACACACACAGACAACCATGCACACACACAGACACACACAGACAACCATGCATGTGATATGACAGAAGGCATGCAGCATGCATGTGATACAGCAGACGGCATGCAGCTCAGACATTAATAGTGTTAGTTAGATTACATCCCTGGGTTGCACACAACAGCAAGCATGTGTCATAGCAGAATCCATGCATTTCATACAATCATGGTAGTAAGCATGCATCCCTGTGATACACCATGTGGACCAGCACAGGTTAACAGTACACATTGCTGATGTGAGGCATATGTCCTTGACATTAACATGTAGTATGACATGTAATCTGCTGATGTGTGCAGTGTCAAGCATACATGTTTGACACAATGGTGTCCTGACACATGTACAGCAGTGTAATGGTGTCACATTGCAGTGTTGTCTGTATGCCCGACAGATAGAATGCACTTTTAGCAGATGTGTATGACCATTGAGGGTGCTATGAGGCATCTATATTGCTATAGAGTGTGACGCACAGACACAGTGCCATTGCATGGAATCATGAGGCGTCTCTATTGCTATACAGTGTGGAATACACATACAGTGCATAGCCATGACTGCATGCATACACAATACATACATACTGTGGATTGTGACCCACGTCGCTGAGGTGTATACACACTAAACCATGCTGTGTCATGTGTGACAGGTCACCAGAAGACATATCGATGACACCCCTGCACAACTCCTAACATTTCTTAGCTGCCTGTCAACTGTGTCCACACATGGCAGACTGGTCAATACACCATGTCCCACATGACATTTATGTAGCACACACACAAGGTGCACGGCTGACAGTGATGTCCAACAGCAGCAAGGGAAATGTACGGTATCTCTGGCCTGATGTGGTGTCTGTGTATGTATGTGGAAGCTGTACAGGTGACTACTTTTATGCTGTGACACAGTCATGATGTGCAACACATCGTATGTGGTCGAATTAAATGACACTTCCACAAGCTGTGCACAGGCTGTTAGGATGTCCAGTGTTCCACATCTACTATATAACCATTCAACAAAGGCTATAGTTGGACCATGTGTAGACAATGTGCAACAGGGTGTACACACATCACATCTACTGTATGTTACTACATGTATGTGGCCATCCTCCATGACCATGTGTGAACATGTGTTGGCCAGATGTGTGTGATGGCCGTCTATGTCACATGTCTGTGTTGTACCATATGACATACACCCATAGATGTCAGATGCTCCAGTGTCCACAGGATTATACAGACAAAGGGTTGTATGTTTGGTATGTGGGGTATGTTTTATGGGATAGTGTCACAATGTTGCAGCTGGACCACTACATGTCTGGGACATGTCAGATGGCACATCACAATGTCTGCACTCATTGCAGGGGCACATTCCACAATAGTGAATCATGTGGGCTGCCCATATCCCAGCTCACTGTGTAGTACTGTTTGCGTACCCCACATGTGTTGTTCTGATGTATAGTACATATTCCTACATTGAACAATGCCTCCACTGTTGTATGGACAGCTGTCCACACATCTAGCAATGACAGGTACTGTGGTTTCATGTTGGTATTTCATTTGGTTTGTATATATTGCACATGGGTAGCCAGTGTGATTGATGAAAGCTGCGAACTGTATATCATGACTGGACCATACATTATGTGTACATGTGTTAACTGGCCACATGGCGAATAGATCTGTGCATTCACATGCCTGATACTGATAACTGTCTCACCTGCACCGGACTGCTGTCTCTGCGGCATGCCAGAGGTACCTGTATAGGGGAGACACAGCAGTTTGATCATTATCCATGACTGTATGACAGCTACAGGGTGCACTTTGCATGTTAACACATTCGCCAGTACAATAGCATATACTATGGAGTATGCACATGTGTGCATACACAGGGTAGCATACTATAGCATGCGGCATGCGTGTAAACATACCTTGCATATGATGTTACATTACATAGTGTACAGTGACACATGCGACTAAATGGGATATAATATTTATATGTGCAGTAGTGACTTACCAGGCAACTCCAGGCTCTGTGGTTGGGAGACACCCACCTCCACAATGGCAGCTAGAGTTTGTGGATGCTGTTCTGATGGGGTCCCCAGGCTGGCCAGTAGCTCCTCGGTAAGTTTGAATGGGGGCTGGTTTGATGGCCCACCACCTGTTCTACCTTGTTCCCTGGCGATTGCATTGGCACGCTGTTTCACATGTCAGATCAGGTATGTCAGTGTCTGCGCACCTGCTGGTAGGTGCTGTTATGGCCACCCACATCATTAACCCTCCTGCGAAGTTCCTGCCACAGGTCATCATGCTGCTGGGCATGCTGTGGCACATGGCTGAACAATACCTCATAGTTATCATGGAGGTATGGTATGAGGGCATCATCCTCCAAGTGGCTATATGCCGGCAGTCATGATCAAGACATTATCTGTAAGACATAATGATGGAGACAGGTCACAGCATCTCAGAGATGCACAGAGATACAGATGCACATTCATGTGCATTACATTTAGTACTTATGAACAGTTGTCTTTGCAAATCGTCATGACACTGACATGACTGACATATTTGTTTCACAGACATGTAACACCTGATGGGGATTGGATATTATCACCATATATGTGTGTCACCTCATTACATTGCTCATACTCCATGTGAATGCTGTCTTGATGTAGGCATGTCTGTTTGCCTGTACTGGTGTTCTTACCTATCAGCACATGCCTGGATGTGTGCACATTAATGCTGTTGACCTTGATGCTGTGTATATGTCACATATCATCACATACACTACCTTCACGGACATGGGCAGTGACAATGCAGACATGTGCACGGAAACCTTTACATGCATACGTTTTGCCATATACATCTACATGGCACTGCCATGTTTCGCCTGTGTTGCATATGTGATACACATAGGACAATGGCTAGCCGGATGGTATTCGCAGGGACGGTTGTCAACTATAGCATGTATGGCCAAGATCATGTAGTAGTGTGTATGCCCTGGGCCATGTATGGGCATAGGATGTAAGGTTTTCTAGCTGTATCCGACAGCCGTGTTCCCGGCGACAGGTGAATCAGTGCCACATTACTGATCCAGACAGTCACTGATACATCTACCATGCGGTCATCGCACCATGTATGACAGAGATGACATGTGCAGCTTTGCTGGACAGGGTTGCATGGTATGGTAGGAGTATGTCACATGTATGGCACAGGGATCTTTCCAGCATGTGGCGACCCTTGTACTAGGAAGGTGGCTGTCCATGACGTATGTCTTTCAGATCAGGATATGTATGTGTAGCATGTCCAACATCTGCACATGTCTTTATGCAGGGTAGGCAGCATGCTGCATAGTGGAGATGAGGATTGTGAAGGCTGGTGGTGCCCATCCAAGCATGGCCAATACCCCTTAAAGGTGATATGTGATCCGGTATTGGTCACGTGAGTGCTGAGTATGGCTGTCCAATGATCTCCATGCTCATGGATGGCACCCTGTCATGACTTGTGTTGCCTCGTATAACTACCTAATAGGCCTGGTGATGTCACTAGCTCAGGGAGGTAAACTGCACAGCACTATCCCTTATACACAATGTCCATAATGTTGACCGCTGCCTAGGTGGTAGTTAATGGGTACAGGGTTATTAACATAGTGGTGACAATGCAATAAGCAGCTGTCAGATTGTGCACATATGTCACACACCTCACCCACAAAGCCCATGCTGTACATTGTCCACAACACAGAGTCAGCTATTGCTCCTAGGTCATGGCCATTCACATTCTCACATATGCAGATGCCTCCCATTTGTCTGTGTGGAATGGGCTACAATGACAGGGAAGTACAAAACATTAACCCTGTTTTACTGTAGCTGCCACTGGTGTGATATGCACAAGTCACTCAGACACCTTTTGTAGTGTTGCTTCTGTAAACAGGCCACTGGTAGAACACTCCTGTGACATACGAAGGTACATGTAGTATACTGAGTGTAGGTGGAACACAGTATGGGTGATGATGTCCTCTGACCTGTCACAGGTATGCTATGCAGTGTGACTTCATCAGTACTATCATCTACATCTGTACTGCTAACAACATCTACATTCATTACGGTTCATAGGCTTTCAGACCATACTCAGCAGGGTAATAGTGCTGTGCCTCCCATTATGAGTGGTATCTCCACTTTGTGGGTTATGATCACTGTTAGTGTGATCCATTCTGTATTTTCACAGACTGCCATGAACCTATGTTTTACATGGCAGTGTATGCGTAGAGCAAACCTTTTTGACATATGTGTATTATACAACCAGGGATTTGAACAGGTCACATGCAGCCTGAATGCACCTTGTACCATCATAGTTATGGTTACAGGGGCTCTGTAGTGTTCATGGATATGTGATTGTGGTGGTGCTGCAGTAGTGCTGTCACCTCACAGCAAGACGTTGTGCCATTCGATTCTCAGCTAGAGCGTCTTTTGTGTGGCAACATGCGTGAATGGGCGTACCTTCGTTGAAGGTTGTGCGTCAGGGCTGGCAAACTCGGCACGTAAAAAATCTACTGCCAATCATTAGCTGACCGGAGTTCCGCTGTGGCGACCTCTAATCGGGAAAAGCCGAAAGACACAAGCAAACCTGTTGGGGGGCAGTTAGCTTATATTATCCAACACCCTATCTGTATTTCTTATTCATGCTCAGCACTTGTTCAGAACATGTACACACTTCATGGGCTACAAATTACTATATCACTCAATCCTACTCATTTCCTACAGGTAAACACTGTTTGTCCTTACATTTCCAGCATGCTTACAGTACAACAGCTGTTGTATACCCTTACCTCACATATCTTGTGAGAAATGGTTGAATATACAGGCATGTCCAAATGTCAATTACCAGTGTTATTGCCTGTCTATATGATGAATGTGGGCAACATGAGGCAATATAGCAATCGTCTCATGTACACAGTCAATGCTCACCTCCTAACATACGACACTACAGCATGTGGGAGATGCACATATGTAGCCATGCTAGAGGTAATGCTCTCTCCAACCCAGACTTAACCTGACAATCATGTGGGGATGTTAAACATTTGCAGCACACCCCACTCATCACATAGTCTCAGTAGATCTCCACCACCACAGGCCACACATAGTAAGAGTACAACATTTGCGGAGCCTCTCCATACTACTCTATGTAGGCAACAGAGGCAGCCCCCATCACCAAACACAACACCAATTACTTATAGCCCACAGACTCATGTGTGCCTGTCAACTACAGCCAATAGGGTGTTATAACATACCCAACACACTAGTCATAGGTGACTCTGTAGGCGGTGACGCTGATGTCCCACTCAGCAGGCCACACAAAGCGATAGTCACTATCATCTGGCTTTCGGGTAACAGGATCCACAACATTACCTATGCACTCAGGTCACTCCTCAACAGGTACAATATGACTGTCATTCTCCACGTTAGTGTGAATGCCCAGAGATGTAACTTCCTGGACTACATGTACAGGGACATGCAATAGCTCTCCGATCTTGTAGCCCAGGCAGGTTTCGCCCAAGCATTAATCCAGACTGATGACACAGTACAACAACAGAATTATTCACTTCAACAGTTGCCTATGCTTCTGGTGTCATTCCAAGGGTATCCATTATCTGTCTGCTTTGAATGACATGGTCGACAAACCACAATGCTTTGGCACAGATGGCCTGCACCTGCCAGCCCTGGGATTATGGATAACATCTAAGGCTCTTGCTGCTCCTATACTGCCTGTTTTAGACACATTTCAAATACAATATTCACCACCAGAACAAGTACAGACAAGCAAAACCTGAGGGTAATGTTACTCAATGCTTGACATCTTCATCTCAAATGCACTCATCCGAGGCACTCCTTATAATGGACCAATTCAATGTCTCTGCAGTGACTGTGACCTGCTTCTAGGGTCCGGAGAGCACTCCTGCACTGACAGGCTATTGCACAGACCACACCATTCAGTCATGTAACCAGGACTGGAACACCCACGGTGGAGGTGTGTCCATATTTCACAGGGATGTACACACCTCCATGCTGGTTGCTTAGCACGATGCATCAGAGGCAAACCAAGTGTAACTAACTGTGGCCAGAACTGCTATACAAATTGTAGCTTGATACGGATTCCACACCATACCCCACGGTTAATGGCCCTCATTTCTTGGTGTACTGGAAAGTAGGGTTCAAACAGGAACTACTGATCTGACATTGACACTACCCCACACCTAACTGTGATACCTACTCATGTACCGACAGATTAGGCCAACACTTTCATGGATTAATAAACTCCAATCGGCTGGATCAACCTATACACACCACCACCAAGGCCAACAATATCCTAGACCTGGACATTACCAACATGTGTGACTGGTATTACACACCTGGGGTTATCCCCTCGTTGGTCAGTTCCGAACGTATGCTAATCACCCTTGTTATCCTCATCCCAGCACCACACCCTTCACGGAAAGCACAGTACAGTATTTCTACAAGGCCAACTTCATGCTTTGTATGACAGAAGTAGTAAACGCCATGACACCCATGCAGATGGACAATATATTTACAAATGCAGAAACATTCCCAGCTGCACTTCATTAGCACTTACACGACTGCATGGATCATGCTTTCCCAAACAGAGCCATGATGGTACCCACCACATAATGGATGCCACTCTGGGTATCCACTGCCATGAACATAATGCATGACAGAAGGAGACTGTTACAAAGTATGGTACACTCCCATGGGTGGGGTAGCTCCCTGGTCAGCCTCAGTAGGATTCTGGGATCCCTTCTTACATCCTCCAATGCTAGCTATGTAAAGATTACTGCAACACATTCCAAGGGCTACCATTAAGCATTATGGAGGTATGTCACTACTCTCGATGGCAATACCCACATCTGCTCTGACATACAACGGTTAGGCAGAAACATTACAGACCCGACTGATATTGGCAACAACCTGGCAGCTAACTTTACACCCCTCTCACACCCTAAAGGCCCCAAATCTATACAGGATCAATGCAGAGTCCCTGCGGTCACAACTACGCAGTTCAAACCTGCTCTCTCTAAAGCCTGGAACTCACACTCCATGTGACCATCCAACATCCCAGGCTGCGATTTACACAAACCTCAGAATGACATGGCTCCCCACTTGGGCACCAGATTCACTAATAGCCTTGTATCAGGCATTGTGGACCCTGAATGGCACACAGCAACAGTTATCACACTCCACAAAGGTGGCACCACAATGGACAAGAGGAACTATTTCCCTATATGCCTGACTAGACTGTTCTGCAAGGCTATGGAGAACATCATCATGGAAGTCATTCACAGAGACATTGTTGGCCTCTAAACCTTTGATATCACCCAGGTTGGATTTGTTAGGGCCACACCATGGCTCCTACACCTGGTGGAGTCCTTTGAGACAGTTACCAAGGTAGTAGATGATGGTAAGGAGGTCCACACAGCCTACCTTGTCCTCTCATTGGCTTTCAACACCATTCACCATTCTGGTATTGTCAATATACACATCCACCTGCACAGCAACCCATACATCTTGAGATGTTATGCAAAGTGTCTCATGAACAGGACACACGCGGTGAGGGTAGCATACAGCAGTTCCTACTGTACATCAGTTACAATTGGCATACCCCAGTCCTCGGTCATAGGGACCCTCATGTTCATTATATGCTTCCCTAAGGTAAAGTCTAGCACAGAAAGACTTTCCCTGAATAGGTTTCCAGACGACTGCAAACTAGGGGCCATGATTGATTCACCAGCTAATACACACACCCTCCATAAGGGTATCACTGTGATGGATACCTGGTGTCGGTAACATGGCCTCAAGCAGCATGCCACAAGGTGCATAGACATCCCCTTTAGATTACAACAATCACCCAGTGACTATTACATAGGTGGTAGCCCCCTACATACATAAGACATTATAAGGGATCTTAGAACACACGTAGATAGCACCCACTCCTTTGATAACCTTATTGCCAAGGGGGCGTGGATATCCTTCTACATGGCCACCCTAATCTGTAATGGGTTTGTAGCCAGAACAAAGGCTGCCATTGTACCTCTATACTCCTGACTTATGAAACACGTTCAAGGGTACAACACCTCATTTGGGGTGTACCTTATGGAACAGCAATGGCTTTAAATACCACAACATTAACAAACCAACAGTATTACTCACCTCCGAAGGATGACGTATGCAGCACAACTACTGAAACCCCAACTGTAGTCATTTGCATGCTGCATACTCAGAGGTGACCTCTGCTGAACATACAAGGCCCATGTCCATAACAATATTGATGGATATGCTCCACATAAGCAACATAAGCAAAAGCCACTGAGAGCAACATGCTCTGGGATATGTACCCAAACGCAACGATAAGTAGCACGTGCTAGAGGGATATATTCCTGAAATGGACACTCACCATGCTTTGGAACATGATTCCTATGTACATCAGGCAGGGACCCTCACTAGCACTCTTCATGAGATACCTCGATGGGTGGATGGGGAACAGACATGTATGCCAGGGATCACTGCAGTGGCTGTACTGTACACAGGTGCAGGAAACAAATGGCTGTGCTATTCACAGGCACAGGACACTAACCAAGGGAGGTGCCACCAGTGAAAACACTTTATTTGGGCTTACAAATGGACTTGGCCAGACAGTATAGTACCTAACTATGAACCTATGAAGCTATTACATGTCCTTTGTGCATGGATAATTGAGTAGCTCTTCCATTTCAATTAGCTATCATGCTGTTACACTGTCTGGTGACTACAAGACATATGTATCCTGTTATTGTGTATTGTACATGCCAATACACATACCTTATGTTTGCATAATATAACAGTCATGCTATGTAAAATATTTGACATATCTACCTACAATGCTGTACTTTTCACATTTTTGAAACCATATCCCATAATGCAAAGCATAATTGCACAGCAGGACCACCTTAGGCATGTTATTCTCATTATACGCCCATACATATGCCTACTGTTGCACGATATCAACATATACTATCCTCTGTTATGGCACGTACTTGTTGGACAAACTCTACCACCGACAGCGGCTGGAGTGGAATTGTTATGTTTAAAGCCCTTTTGTAGCATCCCATGTGGTGTATAAGGTGTTTACCTTGTGGCCCACAGCAGTACACACAATTTCTACAAGTGTTACTATGCTCAACAAGACATCACTACATAATACCTTTTCCCACTGTATGCATTGCGTACACTTTCATTAATACAGAACAGGCACTACATACTCTAACATACAGAGTGTTCTACATACCTTCTTAGTGGTCCGAGTTTATGATGATATCTGTGTTACTCCTTTCCTCTTTAAACAGTTCTATGGTATAAGCATACGGTTTGAATGTATGGCAAGCCATCGTTTTATATGTGGATACCTGTAACATGTGGTATCCTGCCACCAATTGGTGTTCCGGAGTAAATTATTACATGCACATCAGCTGTACAGCTACTCCATTGGCCAATTACATGGCAACAGTGGGGTATAATTGAATATTCCACTTGGGCGTTGTCCTTTTGCCGTACCTTCGAGGGAGACGGTCTGAATGTATTTTATTGTGATGAATTGCAACTGCTATAAGGAGAGACACAGATACTTTGAATTCATGTCCCCCATGGATTGTGTGTGACAGCTAGAGTAAATAGTTCTACATGTGAGTGTAGCTGTTATCTCAACTGTCTGATACGAGACTATTGCAAACAAAACCTGTTCCACTGTACAACAGCAACGATTTCACATGGCACCATTACAAGTTTGTCTCTCACAAGGTATGTTAACACTTCTGCAGATGTCATTGAGTGAGTGGATGTTTCTGATGTTATTACAGTCTGTATTGCAATTGTTTCAGGTGTGGGGGAGATGTAGGTGGTTGTACATAGCAGATAAAGGTTTGTGGGGACTGCATTTATACATATTCCATATGTGTGTGGGGGCCCCTTCCCTAATTGAAGGCCTGTAATTTAGTAGACTAATACTATGGTTATTGCAGGATTATTCATTAAGCCATTGTTAATTGGTTCCTATATAGCATGTGGGTGATGTCGATCCTTCAATCCCTCTGAAATACATTGATATGTACTGAAATGTTGCTACATGAAAGCTGTCTCGTGTATTTCTGTCACAGATATTTGCACTCATTGCAGTTGTGTTGGTGACTCAAACTCTTTGGCTTGGGTTGCCACCTTTTCAAATGGCCATAGTGGGACATTTGCAGGGCACACATCAGGGTTTAGAGGCCGACACATACCCACTGTCAGTACAAAGGATAGAACTTACTTTTGCCCTAAATAAAACCTTATTCTTGTAGCACTTTAGTTGCTTGTTATGTTTCTTGTACAATTTATGTATTTTAGAGACAGAAATAACTATTTAATGCGACTATTACATAATATATGGGACATCATTATGTCCTACAATCTTGGCACATTTGCACTTTTTAATATTTGTTGTCAGGACACAACTGCCCAAAGAGGGACTGTCCCTCTCAAAGTAACCATATGCCTAAGGCCAGCTAAGATCACAACGACTGTAATAATCTACCTCCGAGTTAGCACAAACAGACACACGATACAAACACATGCACACACACACACACACACACACACACACACACACACACACACACACACACACACACACACACACACACACACACACACACACATTACAGTCCCACAGAAACACACACTGCACTCTCAACATGCACTTACACACACTACAGCAATCGGAACCACACTTAAACACAGTACCTACCTGGACCGCACACCGGCAGCAATAACTAAATGTCCCTTAACATCGTGATAATATTACTCACGGTTATAGTGTTCCGGTACTGTGGTCTTTAAGCCTCATGATTACGCGTGTTGGTATGTAAAGCATTCGGTAGTTGGCAGTATCCTATTTATTTATACCTCCATGGTTGTGTACAAGTCGTTAACCTGTCTATATATTTGCAGATATATGTATATCCGTATACATCAACATACATCTCTCTATCTACCATTCTATCCCTATTTTATATATATATATATATATATATATGTATATATATATATATATATATATATATATATATATATATATATATATTTATATATATATATATATATATATATATATATATATATATATATATATATATATATATATGTGTGTGTATATACATATATATATATATATATATATATATATGTATATATATATATATATATATATATATATATATATATATATATATATATATAGACAGGGAGAGGGAGAGAGAGTGTACACACCTTTTGTTGGATACATGGCAGTGTATACTGTTTTGCTGAACTCCACCCTTTTGTGTTTTAACCTGTCACAATACACACCTGCAGTTGCACATCTCGGGTAGCTTAGTGGTAGGTGATTGTGTATATGGTTGCATGTTTTACTCCTGCCAGTGGTCGTTTTACCTCTCAGAGCAGGCACTGTTAGTACAAGGGTGAATAATGCTGGTTTCACCTGTTCTGGACATCTTTGACCGTGATCTGCACGGAATTCGGCAAAGCTTAGACCTGTTTTGTGCATATCCATGTAGTCATGTTTAAACGATGCTTACTGTCACTTGCCGCCTCATAAACCTGCTAACATGTGCTTAAATGTGCTGTAATGACCTGCATCCAACATCCATTATTCTTGTCATTGGGATTACATAACGGACCTTGCAGGACGTGGAACCGGGTACATACACAACACAGTCAGTGGCTTTACTACTTGGTCATCTGGGATTTGTACAGGTGTTAATGGTATTTTGTATGTGGACTGTACTATGGCTGTTCCTCCATAATGCAGTCAAATGTGTAACTCAGTTAGTTTACATACAGATGATACCAATTAATGGTATGTCCAACTGATGTTTAATGGATGTGCTCCAGCACTGGGAATCTATGTCAGAGTGAGCCACACCCTGTAATGTGCTACACCTTGACACAACCATAACTGGAGAATGCTGGGGTGGCAGATACCTGCCATGGGTACTCCCCATGCTTTGGCACTACATCCCTAATTACATTATATGGAGGCCCTCATTAACACACCGGGGAATCCATGCAGAGTAGGTGGGGAAAAGTGGTTACACACGTGGATCCCGCAATTGGCTCTGCTCCACAGAGGGACAGTTGGTTAATCCATGGGGTGGCAATAGCAGACACATTTTGCCTAGGCTGCTGAATGGCCTCTGACAATCTGGCATGTACCTACCAATGTACCTAGGAACCTATACATACAGTATCAACATATGCTGTTAGCTTCGTTTACTGTTCAGGTGTTGACTTTCCTTGTTCCAATAGCTGTTGTGTGTGCAGTAGTTGAGGGCTGCCTATGTAGGATTCACACAGTAGGCCACCTATACATTACAATTTGCAGGTGGTCGTGTGTGTGTGCCATCCGTTTTACTGTGTGTGCAGGTGGAGAAGTGTATCAGTCCGTAGGGGTCTACACTGTCAGTGTATGTGCTATACGTTTCCTCTTTGCCAAGGTGTGGGCATATTGGGCATGCCTCCATCTGCCTACTGGGGCTGACACAGGTTGTTCGTGGTCTGAATCCCTCTGTGCCTGTGAAGGCATTGTCAATTGCGGTGGGCTGTGAGGGCCTTCACCATTTTGTCCCTGCTGCAGCTGTTTCTGCAGGATCATATTATGTAGCATGGCACATAATATGAAGATGTGAGCACACATGCCTGGAGAGTACTGCAAGGCTCCACCAGATATGTCGAAGCAACGGAACCGTGATTTCAGCATCCCAAACACATGCTCTATGATGATTCTGGTTTGTGCATGTGCCTCATTATGGCATTTTTGCATGGGTGTGTGTGCATTTCTGATGGGAGTCATCATCCACGGCTCCAGTGCATAGCCAGCATCACTCACAAGGTGGCCATATGGGATGTCCCCCCTGACAAATACCTGATACAGCTGTGAGGCATGCCAGATGTGGGAGTCATGGTAGCTTCCAGGGCTGCCAGCACACACATCCATGATAATGCCCTGGGCATTGCACACGACCTGGCAGTTGATGGAGTGGTATCCCTTGTGGTTTATGTAGCAACTACCATGCTCTCCGGGTGGTGACTTGATATGTATGTGCGTGCAGTCTATTGTACCCAGTACCTCTGGGTAGTGTGCCACATGGTGGAAGAGATGCATATTGCTGGTCAACTCCTCCTGAGTTTGGGGGAAGTATATATGCTCACTGGCATGTGGTAACATGGCATCCTGGAACTGGTGGAGTACCCTGGGTGCTGATGCCTGTGAGATCCCCATGATATCTCCAGTTGGCATTTGAAAGGTACCTGTGGCTAGTATTCTCAAGCTTACACATACCTTCGTGTCTACTGGGATGAGTTCCCCTCTGTTGTTTCTGGATCTCAGGCGTGGTCAGCACAGCTCAACTATTTGCTGTATGATGTCCCTGTCCACCCTGTAACACTCTACTATCTCCAGATCATGTAGCCCCTGGTAGGTTACCCTTAGTCTGAACACTCTTCTCCTCCTCCAGGTTCTGAGGTGGTTGTCAGCATCATCCTCCACAACACCTTCAGTCTCCAACACATGCTGATGAATCACAGCTATGGCAGCTCCCAACAAGTACATTGTAAAAGTACCCCATCTGTTTACACCAATGGTACAGTGTTTGGGAATACACAAGTGTGTCTGAGGTGCCTTCACACTTTATACTATTGTGCTTTGAACACTGATGATGTCATAGGGTGTGTATGTACATTCAGAGCTGCAGGTTATCTTGTGTTTTACCACAGGTACTGCTATTGTGCTGTCTTTGGTGTTGAATTACATTTAGCTGCCATGAATTACCTCTTGCCCTTGCCTCAACTTTTCTTAACGATTCCCCTCCCATTGTCTGGCATGCATCCAGCAGCCTGCTTTCTTGTTTTGTACTTTCCCGAACCAGGATTGTCTTGCAAAATGTGTTCTATTGCCGATCTACTGCATGTTTGCTTTGCTAGGCAGCTACAATTTTCTTTTCTTTTCAATCCGACACCTCCCCTATCCTGTTCTGCAGGTTACTGCTAGCAGCCTTGTTAGCTGCCGTTAATGGCCCACTGTGAGTTAATAGGTGTTAATTGCTCAGTTGTACTCCAATTACCCTACTGCAGCATTTCCTTATTGTCTTCCCCTAAACTTCCTTTTTGGGCCATGGTGCATGGCACGTGTGTCCACTTACCGGGTTTCGACATGTTTTCATCCACATACACATGCACTTTCGGGCACCATGTGTGCTCTCAGCTAAGCAAAGCTATACCTACATCCACACCCTTGTCCTGCAGCTTTGCTTAGCAATGGGCAGCCTGGATTTGCATTGATCCAATGTGCTTACAGCTGCAGTGGCACACCCCACTGCTGATGTCATGTATTCCTCCAGACCACTCCTCGGTGTTGTAGCGCTGTGCCGTATGGTACATCCTTAGGCTGGTGGGACATTTGCGATTCACTATTACTTGCCTCATTTGCATGGCATTGACTACTAATTCATAGCTACTGCACCGAACACTGTCACAGGCCCTTAGCAACCCTTACAGCTTGGTTGTGGTGTAGCATGCATACTATTGACTATTATGGTGAAATCATGATTTGTGTTACATTGCTATTTTATGACATTTGTATATATTTTCCTTATGTTCCCATTTGCGCACACATGCCCTAT
The DNA here is from genome assembly GCF_019279795.1 of Protopterus annectens. Classification (NCBI taxonomy): domain Eukaryota; kingdom Metazoa; phylum Chordata; order Ceratodontiformes; family Protopteridae; genus Protopterus; species Protopterus annectens. Next base: position 248,329,190 of record NC_056736.1, on the reverse strand, counting down.
GGTTGTACTTTGCGTTACTGTGGCCATGACATTAAATGTTATTTTTTATGTGTTATGCATCTTTTCTTATGCCATTGGCTATATATTTAGCCATTGGCATAGGTTAACTTTGTAATACATGAGTCTGGTCTGCTTCCAAGGCTCCGATGTTCTGTTTGTCAAAATGTAAACCATTTTTTTTTTTTTTTGGTTTACATTTCTGTAGGCTTATGCTATGCCTACGCCACTTCATGAATTGCTATGTACCTTTATTTGCATGCTGCAGTACTGCGCATGGGGTGATTTGCATACCTATGCTGGGAGCTGCGCAGATCTGGGGTACGCTGGTAGTGCACGTGGAATTGGATCGTACCTAAAATGCTCGGCGGCCATATTTGGCGTTATACCACCTACGCTACGCCTGCGCCTGGCATAGGCTTCATGAATCCCGGGGCCTGTCTTTAATATATGTTGACATCATTTAATCAGGAGAAATAGGTAAATACAGGTGGGAAGATGCAATGAATGGATAGCATATCTCTGATAAGTAGAAACATTTTAAAAGTCCATGGATTTATTATTTTACAAATACATTTCTAAAGGTCTCTGTCAAAAAATAATAAGGTTAGTAAGAAACCATCTTTCCCTCCTGGTGGATGCACTCAGTTAAGCAATTTCTTAATCAGATAAAATTCATTGAGTGAATATGATAAAACTTGCCAACTCAGAAATATAAACATTTCTGCAAGTTACCAAAAGTGTGGGGAAAAAAGCTATTAGAAGAAACAATTGCTACTGAAACAACTATAAAGCTTTCTTTAAATACACAGACCAGTTTTGAGATCTGGGAACATTGAGTTATGGGGTGGAAAATACTATGATGGTAGAACATATTTGATTATTAACTCTTATAAGAAATATACATGATACAGCAAGCAAGATCATTTCTGTCAATATGAATGAATATCCCTGTATCTCTGTAAAGACAGATGAAGCTGCCATTCAGGCAATTAGATATAATACTACAATTGGTCCAGATCAATGCAATGTGTATTTTATTTCAAATACACTCCTAAAAGTGAAGAATTGCCTCGCTTCTCTTTTCCAGTCCATCTTGTATAATGGTTATGTCCCCGAAATTTGGAAGAAAGCTATTATCTTTCCAATGCCAGATGGTAACAATTATGACACTGCTTCTAATTACTGTCCAATCAGTTTAATGAATTCAGTATATTGACACAACACTGTTATTCCTATTTTCTGTCATCATCATACAATTATATATCATATATCATGGATTAATTCCTGGAAGATCCTGTTTGAGGAAGTATATTGAGTTTTGTACTAACTTTGTTGATTCACTAGAACATAAGCTTCTTGATTATGTTATTCATTTTCATTAGCAAAAGCTTCTGTCTCTGTGCCTTACGGGAAAAGTCTTTGTGTTATGAAAACTCTGAAAATAAACACATTTGCTACATCTTAGGTGGCAAACTAACTGCAGTCTCTAACATAACAGGGTTTAAATCATGTACACATACTCTGAAGAAATAACTGTTAATGTTGGTGTCCTGCAGGAATCTGTCCTGGGACCATATTTGTTTGCCTTTTTCAGATCTAGCATCCCTTCTTCCGGTTAAGTGTGGATAAGCAGTTATGCTCATGACCTACAGATAAGGATGATATTGAGGACTAATGTTGATCACAGTATTGCACTGAATTATACTCTTCAACATAACATGCTGGTTTAAGGATAGTGTTGCACACTTTTGAACAGGTATCCCTACACCATCGATCATGAACTTATACCAGAAACAATTGCTGCCAAGAACTTGGAGGTAACTGTGGACTATCAACTTAACATTAATAGTCATGTGAATGCTATTTTGTGCAAATGACATGGGATTTTGAAGGACATTCTCAGTATTACAACTAGCAAGATTAAAATGCAATGTTTCCTTCATTTACTACTTTTATTTGGCCACATTTAGATTCTGGTGGAGTTGTCTGCATTTATAATATCACCTGTGTTCAAAGTCTTGAGAGAATACAGAAGATATTTGTCAGGTAACTTTTATGCCTTTAAGATATGATTTATGGATAGACGCAAGTGTTAAACTTATGCTCTGTTTCATATAGATTAGTGAGAGGAGATGTTATACTTATTTTCATGTGCCTTAATAATGACATTATTAAGTCACTTAAAAATAAGTATGACATTTCCTGTTATCAATGTTTGTTGTTTCATTTACAGATAAATATGATAATTCCAGTAACAGGAATCTATTAATAAAACTGATTGTTGTGTCCTCTCAAATCAAGAACAACAGTTTTTTTTAAAAAAATTTACATGGCAAGTATAGTTTGGAATCTCTTGCAATTGCATATTAGATCATTGCCTTCCTTAACTATAGTTAAGACAGCTTGGGATAATTGGTTTGCTAAGTCTGTATATGACTCAAATTTACAGGGTGGTATTGCCTAAGACCGTAAGATATCCATAATCACTACACTTAACACTGTGTTATTTGCTTACATACTGGGTAGTTAGTATTGACCTGTCACTTAGTTATTTCAACTTCATTGAAACAACAGTGTTTTACAAAGTAATTCATTTGCGTGTTGCAAGTTATTTACTTGCTCTGTTATTGTTTACTTTGTTAGCTGTGTATTTTTGACCTACTGCGAAATGATTTTGTTTTTATTTCTCTTAAGTTATCCACTGTGTTCATAAATGCATTTTCATCTGTAAGATATTTGTAGCTGTTTACCTTTTCAAAATGGCATTCATTTTTCTAAAACTGCTTCTTTAATTTACTTCTTCTTTGTAATATCACTGAATATTTCCTCATATGTTTTCAGGTATTTATTAATGTTATAATGTACTTATCGATTTTTTCTTTGTTGACTGGAACTCCACTAGGTATGTAACCTCTTTTCATGGGAGACCCCAGGTGGTATTTATATTTCTAGTATAAATTTGGCCAGGGCATCAATGATCAGTATTTGTGGTGTTGTTGTATATGAATACGTGCACAAATCCTGTTCATAACACAGAGAAGGCTAAGAGGAGGTTGCATGACATGGAAAACCAGCAGAAGAGGATGGAGGTGAATGCCAGCTCAGAAAAAGCAAGTAATGCAGAAGTAGAAGATTCAGAGGAAGTTTAAAAAAAAAGCTGCTTGACCAGACCAAGAAGACAGAGAGGACAATATAGCAACAACTCTCCAATCAGTAGGGTTGCTGGATGATATATTGTAAGAAATGCTAAACCAAAGTGAGTCAGAAAATGAGATTTCATGGGGGACAGTATGGAAAAAATAAATGAAGGAGCTATAGAAGTAATGCCAGAAGGAAGCAGCAGAAAGGCAAAGAAAATTAACATAAAAACAGTAGCAATTATATGAAAAGGATCAAGAGAAAAAATAAGAGAACAGGATAAGAAGAAAATTCATGGTAAGAATATGGACCTATGAACCTATTGTTATAGAATACAAAGCAAAAGAGATCAAAAATCCAACAGATATGTGATATGGGACAATGTAGGTTTAATTTTGGATATAAAAGTGCAAGAGCCAAGAGCATTTACTTTGATTAACAAAGATAATTTTTGTGCCATTTTCAGTAAGGAGAGATTTTTCTCTGAATATGAAAAAAAAAAACAAAATAATCTTTGGCATGAATATATAATAAAAGCATATTTTGGGGAAGCTAAAAAGAAAGTTTACATACAATTTCAAGCTTAAGTTAAAAGACAGACTTTAAAGGAAGACTTAAAATATGTGTTATTCAAAAGTATATGATAATAGGGTTTTATGAACTAGGGCATGGGACTGTAATGTCATTCTGGAAATGGAAATGAAAAAAAAGTGAACATATTCCGAGTATTATAAATGTTGATGGTAACATGGGTGATGTAAGATATTGGGAACAACTAAAGACAAGTTATTTTTGTGGAAAAGAATAACATTTAGTTAATAGCTGTGAGAACAGGAAATGTTATATATGTGGTAAAACAGGACATGAAGCTAAAAAAAATTATAAATGTAAAAAAGGGACATTCATGGTTGGATTGTAAAGAAAGAGAATGAGTTAAGTACTATAAATTAGAGTAAAGAAAAAGAACAAGAAAGGACTGAATATAAGATAGAACTAGATGAAACTTCAGAAAAAAGGGAGATATTAAAAAAATAATGAAAAAGGTGAATTAGAGATACATCAGAAGTTAGTGACGAGGAACTTATAAGCTGGAAGTGGTAAGAGAAAACATAATTACACTGGAAGAAGAGTAAAAGACTAAAAAAAAATAAAATTTAAAAATTTAAAGCTATTACTATAAAGGAGAAGGAGAAAGGGAGTGAATAAGTCATTTCTAATTAGAAATTAGTATAGTATGCCATCTCATAGACTAAGAAACAGGGAAATTAATATTTTAAGAATTCTTTCAGTGAAAGTTAATAATATGAAAAATACTACTAGAAGGATAGCAATGTTAGAATGGTGTAACAAATTTGATGTTGATATGATTATTCTGGAGGGCATAAACATTCTGACACATGAAAAATTACAGATGCAAAACTATGAGATAAGGAAATAATATGGGACATAAGGAAAGAACAGTGTACAGGAATAGCAATTTTATATAGAAGAGTATTGAAAATGTCGGATGTTATATTAGTCAAATGTAAAGACTGACAATTATAGACATAAGATGACATGAAAAGTGTATAGAATTATTGACATACATGTTGTTAGAAAAATATGTAATAGTAATATGCATGCTTAGTGCATTTAGTGCATTTGAGATTTAAAAGGGTTAATACATTTATTCTGTTCACATTGCATGAATCTGCACAGCCATTAGAAACTTAACAAGAAGCATTCTGTTTCTGACAATGTCAGCAAATAACAAAATAAGGTAAACCAAAAAGCACTAAACAAATGACAAACCAGGTAAACCAAACGAATGAGCTGTAGAAAGCACAAGTCCAAGGCTGACAATAAAAAATGTAAATTTAATGAAGTAAGCACACGGTTTCGGAGAACTCAATGGCGCTCCTTCCTCAGACAAAAAAGTTTTGCATCTCTGAATAACAACCACATTTTTATACAATCAGTTATGCTAATTAAGTGTGTTCAAACTAACAAATCATATAGACCCATAAGGGGGTGTGTTCCTATTACTAGCACCAGCAAACAGAGAACTTTCGTCCTAAAAGGTGCAAGTATAATAAACTAAAATCCTACTGCACCATAATTAAAAACCAGCACAAAAAAGATTATTATAATCTTAAATAATCGTCAATCCAATTAACTTCTCATTAAACCTGTAAGCTTAAAACCATAAAAATGATAAAAATGATAAAAACATATGTTCAACCTACCCATATTATCTTTTTAAAGACAAATTCTTTAAGATACAACTGATAGACACATGGTCATTCAGACCTGGGTACACATAGGCGGCTGTGCGAATCTGCCAGAAAAGTTCACAGATTTCCAAAAGATTTTGCCAAGGACCACCTCTAATGTCACAATCAACCTTATTCATGACTGTAAACTTGAAAAAATGATCAGGGCAATAACCAATATGTCTAGCAAGGGCGTTGTTATGATCGCCTCTAGCTATGGCATATATGTGCTCATAGATGCGCTGCTTGATTTTCCTTTCAGTTTTACCGATATAAAATGCGTTGCATCTTTGACAGCTAGCCGCATAAACAATGCCCCTGGTCTCACAATTAAATTTGCCATTAATTTTATAGACCTGATCTCTCAGCCTAATCTTAGCATCTAGGCACACATGTTTACACTGCTTGCATGACCCACACTTTGTCATGCCTACCTTGTGAACTCTCATAATTTTTGGTTTAACCTCCAACAATGATTTCAGATTTTGCCCTCTCCTAAAGATAACTTTAGGGCTGTCACCAAACTTGTTAAGTAAATAAGGGTCTTCAATAAGCAAGGACCAATTCTTATTTAGCACTTTGGAAATAGCCAAATGGTCTAAACTAAAGGTACACAAAAATCTAGTAGCAAAAGGGGCTGTTTGGTTCTTAAGTGAAACACTGTTCTCTATGTTGTCACCATGTGAGGCATGTCTAACCATAGACAAAATTGGTTTATAAAAACCTAAACTCCTTTTATTGGTGACTTCTGATTTTATGTCAAGAACAAGGCCTGAAGGATACCCTCTATTAATAAACATGCCAGTTAAATGCTCACATTCAACTAAGAAATCTTCGTGATCTGAAACCATCCTAGCGGCCCTAACCATCTGCCCTTTTACGACCACTCTTTTCTGATATTTGGGATGGCTACTAGTGTAGTAAAGGAATGCATTAGAATAAGTGGGTTTCCTGTAAATCTCACTCCTAAGGCTTTGAGTTACATAATCCTTGGTCAACAAAATGTCTAGGAAACTAATACGATGTTCCTGTAGATTGTAAGTAAATTCTAAAAAAATGGTCATGTTAGACATCCTTTCTATAAAGGAAGGAACCAAAGAGGGATCCGCCTTTCACAACATGAGCATATTGTCCTGGTACCTAGTGTACCAGGTGACAAAATCATTGAATACAATGCCAGAAAAAAGGAATGTCTTTTCCCAGTATGCCAACACACAGTTGGCAAAACTGCCCCCCACATGGTGAACCCATTGCTACACCAGAACGCTGGAGGTAAATATTACCTTCAAACAGCATAAAGTTAGAACTCAAAACAATTTCTAGTAGAGTTTCAACCAAGTAAACATTGTCGTCACTGACCTTTTTGTTCCTAAGAAATTCACTTACCCACTGTGTGCCAAGCTGTTGAGGAATAACGGTGTACAGATCTTTAATGTCAATAGTTAGAAACCACCACATGCTACTAAGAGGGATAGTCCCTATGTCATGCAAGAAACCCCATGAATCTTTACAAATTTGCGGCTCGAGTTCTAGCAGTGGTTTCAAAATGCTGTCAACTAGTTTGGCACACGCATAGGTAATAGACCCACGGCCATCAACAATCAGGCGGAAAGGTGGGTCTCTAGTGGATTTGTGAATCTTAGGAATACCAAACAAGACGGGGAGCTTAGGAGCCACCACCGTCAAGAAATGGTAATGGTCAATGTCAATGACCCTTTCCAAAAATAGATCTTCAATAATGCCTCTTATCCTAGAGTAAGCTTGATTCACTTCGTTGATAGTAACCAAAGTGTAGAATTCCTTGTCTAACATGTTAAATATTTTGTCAACATATAGGTATTGGTCCAGAAAGATGAGACCTTGCTTATTGAAGACCCTTATTTACTTAACAAGTTTGGTGACAGCCCTAAAGTTATCTTTAGGAGAGGGCAAAATTTGAAATCATTGTTAGAGGTTAAACCAAAAATTATGAGAGTTCACAAGGTAGGCATGACAAAGTGTGGGTCATGCAAGCAGTGTAAACATGTGTGCATAGATGCTAAGATTAGGCTGAGAGACCAGGTCTATAAAATTAATTTCAAATTTAATTGTGAGACCAGGGGCGTTGTTTATGCGGCTAGCTGTCAAAGATGCAACGCATTTTATATCGGTAAAACTGAAAGGAAAATCAAGCAGCGCATCTATGAGCACATATATGCCATAGCTAGAGGCGATCATAACAATGCCCTTGCTAGACATATTGGTTATTGCCCTGATCATTTTTTCAAGTTTACAGTCTTGAATAAGGTTGATTGTGACATTAGAGGTGGGCCTTGGCAAAATCTTTTGGAAATCTGTGAACTTTTCTGGCAGATTCGCACAGTCGCCTATGTGTACCCAGGTCTGAATGACTATGTGTCTATCAGTTGTATCTTAAAGAATTTGTCTTTAAAAAGATAATATGGGTAGGTTGAACATATGTTTTTATCGTTTTTATCGTTTTTATGGTTTTAAGCTTACAGGTTTAATGAGAAGTTAATTGGATTGACGATTATTTAAGATTATAATAATCTTTTTTGTGTTGGTTTTTAATTATGGTGCAGTAGGATTTTAGTTTATTATACTTGCACCTTTTAGGACACAGTTCTCTGTTTGCTGGTGCTAGTAATAGGAACACACCCCCTTATGGGTCTATGTGATTTGTTAGTTTGAACACACTTAATTAGCATAATTGATTGTATAAAAACGTGGTTGTTTTTCAGAGATGCAAAACATTTTTGTCTGAGGAAGGAGCGCCATTGAGTTCTCCAAAAGCGTGTGCTTACTTCATTAAATTTAAATAACAAAATAACTAATTCATTTCTGCTAATGTCATGAAAATTAACAAAGGGATATTGATTTCTGCTTATGCCATGAGAAAACATGCAGCTGCTAGAAGCCATTGATAAAGAAAACAATAGATGCTTGAAAGTTTAAACCGTAGTCAGCATTCCTTGTACTGAAGCTAGAAATGTACCTTGAATCTAGGTAAAATGTAACACATGTATTAGAACAGTACAATAGAAGAATTGAAATGCTGAAATGGACTGACATAAACCCAAGGCCAGGTTGTTTTTCTCAAAATGTTTTTGCAGAATGACAGATATTTTAACTTGGTCAGCAATAAGTCTAACAATATTTTCTGCAGAACATACAGAAAGCTGTTTCTAACTACGTCAGCAATAGAATGTAACATTTTCTATGTGACAGGAAGAGAACTGTATAAGTATAACCTACTAGTCATTAATCATTTAGACAAACCCTGTGCAGACATGCTTTGTCTACTTGCTGCAAGTAATAAAGGGTGCCTTGCTTGAACCTAACATGAATTGGTCTTTGAAGTTTTTTCCTTTGACAGATTGGTCCTTCAGACCGGAACCCTCTCTTCACCTCGGATCAGACGGGCCAGGTGGTTGAAACCATATGGGGAAGAAACCAAATCGGTTCTTATCTGAAAAGCCCTCCGACTGAATTGTCGTTCAAAAGAGGCCAGCCACTTTCTGATCTGTGACTGAAGGACAGGTCTCCGCAAATTGGTGATCAATCACGTGGGCTCAGGTAAGGTGAATCTACTTTTTTCTGTTTTCTGTTTTAGATCAGGGACTAAATGTGTATTGTTTTTGTTAGACTGTATTTTTCTTACAAGTCAGGGACAAAAAAGATTACTGTCTTCTCATAGATCAGGAGAAACAGAATAAGTAGGCAGTCATTCTGAAGAGACTATAACAAAATCCGTGATACCACGTTAAAAAATAAGAGAAGTTACGTAACAATCAAAGGGTAGAACAAAATGGGTAATAATTACACAAAAAGACCCCAAAATAGAAGATGCAAAATACATGCAGTCGCATCGCACCGACAATATTAAATATTATTCAAAATGGGTTAATAAGTACGAATTTGACAGAAAATTAGAAAAATCCTCACTTATCAAACTTGTCAAACAACTCAAAACCGATTCCAAAGGTCAGGTAAAAAAGTAACGTAAATTAGGAATTCCTCAGGCACACAGGTGGATTGAGGAAGTAAACCGTAGGGAACAAAAGAACAAAAATTCAAAAGCAATGTTTTTAGACAAGGAGGACAATAACTTAAAAATAGCATCAGCACCTCCGCCTCCCTTACCGGAATATGAAGCAAGTGAACAGGTTAGTCCACCCCCATGATATCCTGTGGTCACTGAAGATAGAGGCATTATGAAAATAAAACCGTATATTAGAGATCCCATCGAGACCAGGTCTCAAACAAAGGCAGGTAACTCAAATGAAGACATTGAGTTTTGGCAAATGGTTAAAAATTCACGATCTATAAGTAAAGGAGAAGAAATATGTCCACTTATAGAAGTACCCAACCCTCAGGCAGATCAGGACAATCAGGACCCAACTATTTTAGTGTATAGACCTTGGACTCCGGAAGACATCTGGAAAGCCATTGAGGGAATCCCCCATTCAAAGGTTAATTTTAGAAAATTCTCTGAAGATTTACAAGGAATGAGGCTGAGTTATAACTTAAATGGAGAAGAGGTAGAAAAGGTAGTTAGACAAATAGTAGGGCCAGATTGGCATATGATTAGTGGGAACTGGAATTCCCATGCCACTACACAAAGACCCCTCCCACATAGCAGCGCAGAATTAGACACCAGACTAAAAGGTCTGACAGACCGCGTCTCTGAAAAATGGAAACCTAGGGCAGACTGGACTTGCATTAATCAATGCATCCAACAAGAAGGTGAAACTATTATGCCAGACTATTAGAGTGTTTTAATAACCACTGTGGAATGCAGGTTCCTGAAGATCAAACACAAGATTCCCCATATGAACCGCAGTTAAAGAATGCATTTTTAAAGGGCAGTATTGCACCTAAAAGCAGTTTTATTACAAAACACATGGTAGATCATCGTACAAGCAGGTTACAATCATTACTTGAATATGTTAGGCATGCCAAAAGGCATTTTAATAGCAAAAAGAAAAAGAAAGCTCAAATATTTTCTGTAGACGATGGAGCAGAAATTTATGTAGTACAGTCTGGGAAAAAGGGCAGGAAAAATGCACAGGGAAACAAACAATCTGATCAACGATCAGAGGACTTTGAAGGGCGAAAGAAAAGGGAAGAATGTTTTAAATGCTGTAAAAAGGGACATTTGGCAAGGGATTGCAAGAAAAACAAGAAGGCAACAACAGAAGACAAGGAGGGTGAGGAATGACTATATGGTAGTCAGGAATCACTAGAAGGGGCTAGTAAAGAAGTGACAAATGAGAATGTGATAGAGGGAGTAGAGGAAGTACAGGAAGTTAGTGACAATGAAGAAGATGAAATATTAGACTTAGCTTTATTGAGCTTAGAGTTCTATTTAGCAGACACAAAACCAGAAGTTACACTCTTGGTAGAAGGGAGGGAAGTCAAATTCTTGTGTGACTCAGGGGCATCACAAACCCTGATACATCCCTCCAAACTGCCAGAAAATACAGAGACACCTGATTACATACTGGTCAAAGCAGCTAATGGACAGCTGTATCGGGAGCCTCTCTCCTGTAACATTGCAATAACTGATCCAGTTTCAGGATTGACACAAAAAAGCAAAATTGTTGTTTCTGCAAAATGCCCAGTAAACTTCTTGGGCAGAGACCTCATGCAGCTATTTGGAATAGCAGTAGTCCCAACCATGCAGGGTATGGAAGCACAGTGACAAATTGATACCTTTGTAGTGCAATCGGAGGGTGAAATGTTTTAATGGTACAGCCAGGACTTGGTTATGACTGGTCCAGGGACTGTAACCGAAGAATTAATGAATGTAGCTGTCAGCAAGTTCCCCTCCCTTGACATTGATAAGCAACACCTGTTGTTGCACTGTACCCTGTATTATTGTAATACACCAGGACCTGATAAGGAATATGAGCAAGAATTGTTTAAGAATCATGCAAATAGATTGATATTACGTAACCTGTACTGGGACATAGAAGGGAACAGTGTAGCCAGCTGTTCATTGCCCCAGGAGTTCTTTGCACTTTATAAATCTAATCGATTACCATGTTAGCTTAACCAAAAACAGAATTATAGAATGGGCAGACCTAGGAGAAAAAGTTACAAGATGGGAGAAACAGACAGAACTAGAACTATCAGAACAGGGAATACAAATACAGAAGTTGAATTGGATAACTCAGACCAACCCAGTTGTGCACTTACAGTATGGTGAGGACAGCTGATTGACACTCCTGTTAAAGGAGGAAGAAAATGCCTTACAAAATATACCAGAGACTCTCTGGTCAACAGGAAAGTCAGATGTAGGACTTATTCGTACAGCAGGACCAGTTACTGTCACGCCAAAGTCAGCATTTAGACCACAAAAGAGACAGTACCCCTTAAGAAAAGATGCAGAGGCAGGGATAAAGCCTATTATAGCAGCCTTTCTTAAAGGAGGGATACTAGTAGAATCTCCCGATTCACCATGTAACACACCCTTATTTCCAGTCAAAAAAGCAAATGGAGAATGGTGTATGGTCCAAGATTTACAAGCTGTAAATGATGCAGTAATACCAAGGGCACCCACGGTGCCAGACCCACACACCCTGTTGAATGATTTAAAACCTCAACAGAAGTATTTTTCTATGGTAGACATCAGCAATATGTTCTTTTCGATACCGATACACCCTGATAGCCAGTATTGGTTTGCATTCACATTTCAGGGGAAAAGGTATACATATACGCAACTACCACAGGGGTATTGTGAAAGTCCAATGATATTCTCAAGAAATGGCAAGCAACTTGGTGGGATTCACCCCACTAAGAGGCAGTCAGATTTTACTTTATGTTGATGACATCTTGCTGGCAGCCCCCACCCAGCAAGATTGTAGAGAAGATACCATAGCACTTCTACAATTCTTAGCCACTGAAGGATATAAGGTAAATAAAAGTAAACTGCAGCTTTGGAAAAAACAAGTTAAATACTTGGGATATGTAATACCCAAAGAAGGCAGAACATTAGATGAGGACAGAAAGGTAGCAATTTTGCAAGCACCAAAACCCACTACCAAGAAGGAAATGATGTCCTTCCTGGGTACAACTAATTTTTGCTGGAGTTGGATTCCAAACTATGCTTTAGAATCTGCACCTCTGACTGACCTTATATATAGGAAGCCAATGGCACCACAAGATTTATTATAATGGACACCAGAAGCAGAATCTGCTTTCTGCAAACTGAAGCGGTTAATAGCATCCTCATTAGTTCTGGGATTACCAAACTACCATAAATGTTTTTTCCAAACTGTAGACTGTAAGCAGGGTTGCATGACATCAGTATTAACACAGCAGCATGGGGTTAAGCAATGCCCCATTGCTTACTATTCAGCACAACTAGACCCAGTGGCACGATCCTTACTCCACTGTATACAAGCAGTAGTTGCAGCTGCAATGGCAGTACAGGCTTTGGCCTCAGTAGTCTTATTCCACCCTCTCACTTTGAGAGTGCCTCATGCAGTCGTGATTATTTTACTACAAGAAAAGGTGGCATATCTTTCCCCTGCTAGGCATCTTTCCTGTATGACTATATTGTTGAGCCAACCTCATATGACAATTGAACGATGCATGACTTTAAACCCTTCTACTCTGCTCCCGACCCCTGCAGATGGCACACCGCACTGCTCACTGCAGGTGATTGAGCAAAAGACACTACCTAGAAAAGATCTCACAGATGTCCCTTGGATGATGCCGAGGTGACATACTATGTGGATGGCTCGTGCAAAAGGGGTCCTGCAGGACAGAACCTAGTAGGATATGCAGTAGTTTCTGATACTGAGATTATAGAAGAAAAACCTTTACCATACAACATATCTGCACAGGCAGCAGAATTGATTGCCTTGACACGGGCATGTACCTTAGCAAAGGGTAAATGTGTAAACATTTTTACTGATAGCCAGTATGCTTTTTCTACTGTACATGTTTTTGTGCAACAATGGAAAAACCGGGAAATGATAACATCTACTGGCAAACCTATAAATCATGCACAGTTTATTTTAGATCTTTTAGAATCTATTCAGTTACCTCAGAAAGTAGCCATTTGTAAATGCACAGCTCACACTAAGCAACAAGATAGGAATTCAAAAAGTAATGCAAGAGCTGATACAGCTGCAAAACAAGCAGCTACAGAAGTATTTATTTTAAATGAGGAACTACAACCCTCTGAGATTTTAGATTTAGATATGTTAAAAACAATGCAGACACTCACTACGCAAGCTGAAAAACAACGATGGGTAAAACGAGAAGCAATTCTCGAAAAGGGGCTGTACATCTCCAGAGAAGGGAAACCGATACTACCATCTAATTTGTTTAGATATGCAGCTTTGTTGAGCCATGGGCAGTGCCATGTCTCAACAGGGGGGATGGTACAGCTGGTGAACCAGGTGTTCACAACGTACGGATTTACAAACTACTCTAAAAATTTTGTTTGACATGTCAGATTTGCAATAAACATCATGCACAAGGGGTGTTAAAGCCCAAGCAAGGGAGTTTCCCTACACCACCATATTTGTTTCGCACTATCTGTATGGATTTCATAGAATTGAACAAATGTGAAAATAAGAAGTATTGTCTTGTCATTGTAGATATGTTTTCCAGATGGGTGGAAGCCTTTCCAACCAAAAATCCAGATGCAGCCACGGTGGCAAAAGTACTTGTCAAAAAATCATCCCTAGATTTGGCATTCCAGAAAGAATCTACAGTGACAATGGTACACACTTTGTAAACCAAACCATACAGCAGTTAAGTAAGCATTTTGGTATTTCTTTAAAAAAATCATTGTGCATACCATCCACAATCTGCAGGGCTAGTTGAAAGGCATAATGGTATATTAAAAAACAAATTGAGAAAGTTGATAGCTGAGACAGGAAAAAAATTGGATATACTGTTTACCCCTGGCACTGTTGAGCATGAGAACTGTCCCTACAGCAAAAGGATTGACTCCTTTTCAAAAGTTATTTGGAAGGGCTTACTATACACCACAATGGAAACTTCTCATGTCATCAGACCAGGAAGCTGATTTTACACTAGCTGAATATATGAAGAAAGTCATGAATTCTAAACATCTGTTGCAGTCAAATTCTGTTTCAGATAGAAAGCAAACTGAGACATCAGAAGTGGCAGTAGTGACACCCGGAGACTGGGTGTGGATAAAAGTTATCAAGAAGAAGAATTGGTCATCACCAAGGTGGGAAGGTCCCTACCAGGTGCTTCTTTCGACACCCACTGCAGTCAAGATAGCAGAGCAAGGTTTGTGGATCTTCCTGATGCACTGCAAACTTGTTAAGAACTTTGAACTGGACAGAAATCTTACCTCTCCATTGGGGCCCCTCAGCACAAAGTCTGGCTACAAAGGGGGGTCAGATCAATAGGACTGATCCGGCTCAACCCCAGTGAAGAAACCATCGGTGCTGGAGGTCCTATTAGGGCAGAGAGTAAGAACACGTGTCTGAAATAAAGATGACAGAATCCAGTAAGATCCAAATGTACCTATTCGGAAGAGTCGGAGAAAACAGAAATGCAGAACAACTGTTTCCTCGGAAGTATTGCATAATCATCCTGTTGACTGTACTAGTGACAATAATCTTTTTGTTGTGACCATTCCTTTTTTCAGCCACACAAACTGGACTGAGCAAGCGTGCAGAGTTGTATGCAGAGTGGCACCCAAACTCAACACTTACCAGGCAATCAAATATGTGTATGCTGAGACCTTCAATGTTTCAAATTGCTAGATTTGCACAGCTTTACCAAAAGCATACGGGGGGTTATTGTTAACTTCCGTCCCCCTAGGAGCCAACAAGACCTGGGAAAACTTAGCCTATGATACATCAGATGTCACATCACAAGATAAAGTAGCATTGCACTTGTCTGTTCGACAGAAGGTGACTGTGTATTTTTACAAAAATGATACAGTTCAGGTGGGTTGGAGCAATTGCAATGTGACTGTTCCTTATAGATGCTACAATAAGACTGATAACACAGGGTCCTATTGCAACACTAGCTATGATTCATTTGTTGAACTGATGCATAGGACAACTGATGAAGTAAAACATAATGCTGACCTTTATAGACAACTGTCTATGATAGACAAAAAAATGTTTCATCCAGAGCCAGAACATAGTAAAGTTACTACCAAAGTAGAAGATTGTTACTTTGTATGTGGTAGGAAAGCATATAAGTGGTTACCTGAGAATTGGTCTGGCAGTTGTTATTTGGGGTACCTGGTTCCAGCCATAAGACACACAGCAGTTTTACCTCAAGGGAAAATTCAGAATGTTCGATGAGAAATCAAGAAGCCTGTCAATCCAGTAGGGCAAATCAATGCAGGCTGGAAAAACCATCATGCTGTGAGCTTAGGGAAAAATGGACTGTCACATATGGACTTGGGTGATACCATCATCTCGTGGGCAGGTGTATTGCCAGCATATGGAGCAACAAAATCAATCTGGGAACAGAGAAAATTGTCTAAACTTCTCGAAATAATGAGCAATACAACATTTTCTGCCCTAGAATTGGTGACTGATGAACAGACTGCCATGAGAACTGTAGTGCTTCAAAACCACATGGCTCTCAACTTCACCCTAGTGGCTAGAGGAGGTATGTGCGGTTTAATCCAGGAGGAGTGCTGTTCGTATATTCCTGACCACAAACACGAGATAGACAATCATCTTGAGGTAATTCAGCAGGTGTCAGCCATGACCAAACCAGGACCAAATCCATTGACAGACTTTTTCTAGAGATTGTTTGGGGGGTGGGGCAGTATCCTGATGAACATCCTGATTGCCATCTGTGTAGGAATGATTTTACTGGTGGTATGTGTGTGTTGCTGCATCCCCTGCATAAAAAAAAAACTGGTTAAAGACTTTATAGACATGTCAGTTTCAGAAACCTTACACCAAGGTGCTGAACTTGAAGAATTACTGAAAAACTGAAAATGCTTTCATAAGTTTAAACTGAATGACTCCCTTAACTGCAAATCCTGAGTAGGAAGAGGTTAGGGATAGAAAAACTGTTTATGCTTATCTTGAAAGTAGAATAAAAGTATTAAAAGGGGGGAAATGTTAGAACAATATGTAATAGTAATATGCATGCTTAGTGCATTTAGTGCATTTGAGATTTAAAAGGGTTAATACATTTATTCTGTTCACACTGCATGAATCTGCACAGCCATTACAAGCTTAACAAGAAGCATTCTGTTTCTGCTAATGTCAGAAAATAACAAAAGAAGTAATTCATTTCTGCTAAGGTCATGAAAATTAACAAAGGGATATTGATTCCTGCTTATGCCATGGGAAAACACGCAGCTGCTAGAAGCCATTGATAAAGAAAACAATAGATGCTTGAACGTTTAAACTGTAGTCAGCATTACTTGTACTGAAGCTAGAAATGTACCTTGAATCTAGGTAAAATGTAGCACATGTATTAGAGCAGTACAATAGAAGAATTGAAATGCTGAAATGGACTGACATAAACCCAAGGCCAGGTTGTTTTTCTCAAAATGTTTTTGCAGAATGACAGATATTTTAACTTGGTCAGCAATAAGTCTAACAATATTTTCTGTATGTCAGCAATAGAATGTAACATTTTCTATGTGACAGCAAGAGAACTGTATAAGTATAACCTACTAGTCATTAATCATTTAGACAAACCTTGTGCATACATGCTTTGTTTCCTTGCTGCAAGTAATAAAGGGTGCCTTGCTTGAACCTAACGTGAATTGGTCTTTGAAGTTTTTTCCTTTGACACATGTGTATGTGATTAATAAAGAAAGGGAACATTTTCTTTCAGAAACAATTGGATTAGGTATTTATAAATATGAATATACCAATTATAAGAGATTTCAATTATGACTTAGGGGGTAATAAAAAGAAAGAGGAAAAGCTGTAAAATGATGATGGAAGCAATAAAAATGGAAAATTGGTTATATGGCATAATAAAATATCGTCTTACAGCAGAGATACTTTAAAATCTGAAATAGATTATATTTTGGTATGAAAAGGAATGTGTACAATATAAGAAGAAACTATTGCAACAGGTTTCTCAGATCATATATCAATATGGTTGGAAATATATCATAAGAAAGAATATATAAAGATAGGAAAAGGTATTAAAAGGATAAAAAGAAATTGAATGAACAAGGGAAGAAAGAGGTTAATTGGTTATGGAAGAATCTTGTTACTATAAAAGCATTTTGTGTTAATTGATCAGAAGTGTGGATTTCTTTTTAAACAAGGTAAAAGATAGTTATCAATTTTGGCAGAAAAAAGAGGGAAAAAAAGAAAAAAAAACAGGAATATACTAAAATACATAGAGATGTGATGAAAAATATAGAAAATAATAACTGAAATTATTATTATGAGTAAAAATTAAGAAGAATTGTTGTATATACAACAATACTTTTTACAAGGAAAAAAAGAAGTTTTACCTTATTTAAGCAGGATAGTGAAGTAGGATAATAGCCTAATGAGAGAAATGAAGGCTAAAGAAGGTAATATAAGGAAAGGTCAGGAACAAATTATGGAAATCATTGTAAGATATGTGGAAGAAATGTTTAGTGAATTGTTCATATGACTGGAGTATACTCCTCAACTATATCTTACAATAAAATCAAACTCTTATAAATAATTTTAAGCACCTATTGTTTCTTAATATCACTTTTATATTCTATTAATTTGAGGTATGAAAGACGTATATACACAATTAGCACCTTTGCATATAGTGTTCTTTGTTATGGAATACAATGTGCTATATATATTTTTTTCCATTTGTATTCTTATTTTTTACACTTGATCCAGTTTTTAATTGTTATAAAAATCTGATTAGTCAATAAAGATATCACGAAAAAAATTTTTAGAGACATAGTTCAAAGACAAGGGAAGTAAAAAAATCTGAACAAATGCCTAAAGAATATGAAAAAGAGATCACATTGTATAAATTAGAGAAAGTGTTTAAACGGTTAAATGTAGGATCAGCATCTGGTCCAGACGGCATTGGGTTTGAAATGCATAAAAATCTAGATGTTGGCAGAGAAATTATTTATTATATGTGCATTCAATGAATGGTTAAATGAATTATTAAAATATATGGAATTGTGTAGTGGAGTATTAAAAAGCAGAGAAAAAGAAGCTATAAAAACTGGAGACCATTAGTTCTAAATAATACAGATAATAAAATATTTATGAAAATAATAAAAAAGAGATTTGAAAATAAGATGCAATATATAATGGAGGAAAGTGCATATGGTATAAAAGGAAAATAAAAGGAATTATAGCAAGATAAATTATAGATTATATAAATAGAAAGAAATAAGATGTAAAACTTATGGTCAGTGATATTAATAAAGCATTTAATTCAATACAGCATGACATATTGTGGAAAATAATGTATATGTATAATATTAAGAATAAAATAAAGCAAGTGTGTAAAACATTTTATAAGAATAATAAAGTAAGAATCCTAGTAAATGAATTATTAAATAAAGAAATCTATATGAATAGCTACATAAGACAAGGGTGTCTTATATGCAGTATTTTATTTTAGACATGAATATATTAGTTAGGTAAATCAGAAAATGAAGAAGGCAAATTATAAAGTTCAAACAGAAGTTGAAAGTACAGCTGTGATGTCATATGCAGATTATATTGTTATGACAAAAAAGAATAGGGAATGGATGAGAGAATTTATTATTTATTTAACTGAAAATTTAAAGGGAAGTGGTATGATGTGCAATAAAGAAAAGAGTAAAGGAATGGGTGATACGATAACAAATAGCAGGTATACACTTTTCTATGAAAGAAATATTTGTTCTGGGCATAAATGTTGATAAAGAAGAAGATAAGAAGGGATGGAATATAATAATAAAGGAAATAAAAGATATTTGTATATTGGAAAATGTACAGATTAGCATATAAAAAGTACATTATATTAGTTCAGTGTCAATAGGAAGCACAGCATTATTTATTTAGTGTTGTCATGATTCCTAGAGTATATGAAAAACTTCTACTAGAAATATTCTTCTCCTGTATATAGAAATGGAGATTAAAGCCCAGTAAAAGGGTATATTATACATGAATAAAGAAAATGAGGATTAGGTATGAAATCCAATAATTTATGCTGCTTCATTAAATGTGTATAAGGTAATGGAATGGTTAAATGAAGAAAATGAGAAATTAGTGACAAATGTATCTAAGTAGAAATATAAGCAATTATAGGACAATAAAAGAAGCAATAAAAGAGCAAAATAATTCCTTAATGAAAAAATAGAGAATTATCAACAAAAGATAAAAATGTGGAAAAATAAAGACTTGTGAAGTATAAGAAGATAGAGAAATACATTATAATAATATTATGAAGAAATATTACTGTATTTATCCATGAGAAATATTCCAGAAGTAAAGATTAAAGCAATTAAGGAAATAAATAAAGGATGCAGACCTACAGGGGGATTCAATAAAGCCTACACAATAATTTTTCACCATCTGCACAGCACAAAGTGATGTGCACACAGTTGCAGAAACTTTTAGATTCAATAAGTGCCATGTATAGGTGTGCACCCGGTGCAAACAAGGTAAACATTGCTGCATGCTAATTACAGCATATGGAGCTGAATTACATGCTAATTAACCAATCTAACACATTGGAGCTATTCAACAAGCTACAAAACAACTGTATAGACTCAGTGCTGGTGTTCTCCATGAATTCCAAAACTTTAGGAATGCAGCTACAGAAAGGAGTCTACACAGACAGAATAAAAAGTAAAAGTTGTGAGATTTCAACAGAAACTGCATTCTCCAAAGCTAAGAATACAGCATCCATGGGACCAGATGACATCCCAGGCTGTG
Organism: Protopterus annectens; assembly: GCF_019279795.1. NCBI lineage: Eukaryota > Metazoa > Chordata > Ceratodontiformes > Protopteridae > Protopterus > Protopterus annectens. The sequence goes on along the minus strand of NC_056736.1, from coordinate 248,308,930 downwards.
TACTACATGAGCTACAAAATGAACTGGCACCTCACCTAAGTGTCATGTTTAATCATAGCCTCACCTCAGGCTTCGTGCCCACTGAGTGGTGTGCAGCTGCAGTTATCCCACTCCACAAGGGGGGATCCAACTTGGATTCCGGGAACTACCTTCCCATCAGTCTGACGAGCCTGATCTGCAAGGGCATGGAATGCATTATCATGGAACTTATAAACAAGGACATTGGCAACCTTCAAACACTGGACCCCACCCAGTTTGGGTTTGTGAAGGGCCGATCTTGTCTCCTGAACCTGATTGACGTCTTCGAATCAGTCTCCAGAGCTGTGGACAAGGGTAAGTCGGTCCACACAGCCTATCTGGACCTTGCCAAGGCCATCAACACCATCCCCCACTCTGGAATCATAGATAAACTTACTAAGCTGGGCATAAATCCCTACATCACTCGATGGGTTGCCAACTGGCTTACTGACAGAACCCAGACTGTAAAAGTAGCCAACTCCAAATCCAGCTCCAGACAAGTGACAAGTGGTGTACCTCAGGGTTCAGTCCTGGGACCACTCTTGTTTGGCATCTACTTCTCTGAAGTACAGGGCAACACTAAGGGACTCTGGCTAACAATGTTTGCAGATGACTGCAAACTGGGAGCCATTACTGAATCCCCAAATGATGCGGATATTCTACAAAACGGCCTTACATAAACAGACGCCTGGTGCCAGAGCCATTGGCTCAAGCTTAATGCCAAAAAATGTATAGTTATCCCCATTGGAAAAAAAACATGTACCCATGAATTACCACATAGGTGGCAGTACACTAAACATCGAAAGTGTGATGAGCGACTTAGGGACACAGGTGGACAGTGGTCTCACTTTCCATAACCACTCCACCACAACAGTCAGGAAATCCTTCTATGTGGCACACCTCATCACTATGGGCTTTTCATGTAGAAAAAAGGAGGTCATTGTCCCACTGTACTCATCCCTCATTAGACCCATTATAGAGTATAATGCCCCATTTGGTATGTACCTCACAAGACATCAGCAACAGCTGGAAAGGCCACAGAAATACCTCACTAAAAGAATCACAGGCCTAAAGCAGATGCCCTATGCTGACCGTCTAAAAAAACTCCAGGTATACTCTGTGACATATCTTCTACTCAGTGGTGATCTTTGCTTAACATACAAGGCCATGTCAAACCCTGAGCTGTTGGACATGCTCCACTTAAAGAAATCCCAATCCCTCAGAGCCACATGCTCCAGGGATCTAAACCTTGTCATCACAATGAGCAAAACATGCTGGAGGGATAGGTTCCTGACCCAGAGACTCCCCATACTCTGGAATAGACTGCTGATACATGTCAAGCAGAGCACCTCCTTGGCCCTCTTCAAAAGGAACCTTGATGATTGGATGGGAGATTGGAAATTCACCCCGGGGATCATGTCAGTCACCCTGCTAGACAGGGGTCCAGAGAAGTAAATATTGTGAGAAGAAATATCCAGATAATTGTTATGGCTAGGCTTGTATAAGCCATAGGGCCAATAGCCTAGTACCAACCTATGAATCTATGAACCTATGAACTGACCTTAACATGTGACAGCATTAGATACAGGCTGGATGCAACAAAAAGACAGCAACAACATAATCCTTTTTTGTGCCGTAACAGAAATGAGCTGTGCTCCCCCAACCCCAAATTAGCAGTACACTTGTAAGTAATCCATACAGATAAAAGTGTGAAAGTGTGTGCTAATCAAAATAAATATAAAAAATATTTAAAAATCAGTACTTCTCTGCACAGATATATCCCAAAGTAAAATCCTCTGTTCTGTGTTCAGCACATAAACAATTCAGCTCTCTTCAGCTTCCCTAGCTACACGGTTGCTGTCTGGTGTAGATTCAGGGCTGTCAGCATGGTGAAAATGCAAATCAGGTCTGAATTCTTCGGAATTGCTGAATCCCAAAAATTGTATCCATGTAAAGATGCAAACTTAGTGCAGGCACTCTCAAAGTGTTTATGTTTAATGGGTTGCAACTGTGAATGCTTACATCAGGTGGGTGTGTCAGGTTAGACTTACAAAGTGTTGCACGTATGTTTGTCAAGGTTGGAAATGCAAGTAAGCAGCACACATTTCATAGATTCTGTTTCATTAACATCCAACCTCCTCTTCATTTGTTGGTAAACTGTGTTTTCTCTGTCAGTTTTTTATTATAAGTTTATTTTTTTTGGCCATTGTTTGTGTGATTCAGCTCATAGTGCAATCATGGGAAATGGAGGAATGAATGGAAGTTTTGGATGTGCTTATCTTGTTTACACAGAGGTCAGCAACAGGCAAAAGGGATATCCTAGAATGATTAATAAATAAAGGAATGTCATGTTACTATTCCAGTGGCAGCATTGCTAAAGTATGACAGTTAGTATTGAGTCTGTGGAATACATTTGCTACTTAACTGACTTTCTGACAGCAGGTCTTAATGTAGTGATACTTTCCTTTTTGGAGCCAGATGGTACTGGGTTCAAATACAGGTGTATGTCATACTTTAAAATACGTTTCATTACAGAGTGATAATGCAATCACATTAATTGTTTATACAAGATGTGTTGCTGTATGTTGGAATACCAGTGCAGTGCTAAGAGGCACTGGGTGAGGGTAACCACACCTGTTTGCCACCGCTCACTGTAAGTTCATGATGCACACTTCTGCACAAACATGGAGCCCAAAAAGTGAAGGGATCCATTGCTTCTCCAGCATTGCTTAAGTCTGACAGTTAGTACTTTGTCTCTGGATTACACCTGCTACTTAAATGACTCTGTGGCACGTGTTAATGCAGTTAATGGAGTGATACATTCCTTTTTGGGCCAGATTGTACTGGGATTGAATACAACTGTATGCAATGCTTTTAACTACTTTCGTGTTAAAGTTATTGCAGGTTGGTATGCAGTGTGCACCACCTTTCAATAATGCATTAAAGAAAAGAAAGGGGCAAGACAGGACAGTGGTGAAATGGGAAGCAAGCAGTGGGAAGAACAAATGGAAAGCAAGACAGAAATGTGCAGAAGGGAGGTAGGAAAGAACCATAGCTATCTATTCCTTCAACAGTAAAAACTGATAGAATATTGGCTGAATTTGGACTGTCAACTCCAGGGATGACCACAACATAATCATGTTGTATAGCCAATTGGACCAAATCAAGTGTGTCAAGAAAACACGTGTAAAATGGAAAGGTATGTATGGGACAATTTTCTTCTTTTGTGGGATAGGTGCCCATTTATTTTTATTTTTGAGAGAGAGAGAAATAGAGAGAGAGAGAGGGAAATGTTTGGGAAGAGATGTAGGTATGTCTGAGTTGGTAAGTTGTGTAGGTGAGGAAGTAATTGCAGACATACAAGATAAGACAAAAGACAGGTATGGGGATGGACACAAGAGTTCAGTGGATGCAATAGATGGAGTGTGGGTGGGGACATCAAGAATCCATGTTCTTCAACCTGGTTCAAGGCTGTGGAGAGCAGCCCAAGCCATATCAGGCTACACCTCCTTCCACACATTCAGACAACAAAATGATAGTATGAAAACTAATGGAGGCAGTGCATCAATATTCATTAATGATAAATACACCTCCAGATTGGTTAGACAGCATGATTCCCCGGAGATACTTCAGGTACAATTAACTGTTGGTAGGATACCTATGCAAGTTATTGCCAGCTACAGAACCCCTTCCATGAATCAGGACACCCACTTTGCCTATTTGGATCTACTTGATTCTAACAAGATGCATCCAAACACCATGATTTTGGGTGACTTTTCCCATCTATTGACTGGAGTGCCAACATCCAGGATCTGGTGGTTACCAATATGTGAGACCACTGTAGCACCCCCATTGTGAGTTCTTCCCTGGTGAGATCTGACCATAAATCAGTCTCATTCAAAGTTACTGTTACATCTGACCCCCCCCCCCCCCCCATGAGCACCAACTAAACTAAACAACTTTTCCAAAGCAGATTATAACCTCTTAATGGATGGTATAAATAGTTTCACTGCACCTCCCCCCTCAAATGGAACTGACAACTATGCCGAGTTCTACACAAGTGCTTTATACAAACACCTGAACAACTGATTTGACTCAGCCGTACCTGATAGGACCAAAACAAGCTCCTCAAGGAAGAGCAAACCTGTCTGGTTGACAACTGCCATTAACAGGCTTTACAATAATAATAAGAAACTGCTGTCTAAGAGTAAGAGGGAGTGAGCCCTAAACCAGAAACACTCCCTGCTCAGATTAAACAAGCAAATAAGACTTCTTGTGAAGTCCAGCAAAGCTAACTATGAAAGTAAATTAGCTTCCTCAAGTAAGGACAACCATAAAGCATTCTTTAGTTACATCTGTAACCTAAAAGAAAAGGTCCAGATATACACCAGACTGGTAGATACTGAGCCTGTGGACATTGCTAACCTGTTAGCTGACAGGTTCTGTGAAAACTTCACTCCACCGGCCCTGCCACACTTACTCCAAGACAGCTCTATCACCTGTCCTCTACCCTGTATCTCTAAAGAGTAGGTCATGAACACCCTCTCTACGGTCAAAAACACAGCATTCATGGGACCTGATAACATCCCAGGCTGCATCCTACATGGGCTCAAAGAAGAATTAGCAACACCATTGGGTACTCTGTTCAATCATAGTGTAAGCACTGGCTTCATCCCAGCTGAATGGAAAAAGACCACCATTATCCCTTTGCACAAAGGTGGTGCTTCCACTGACCCCAGGAACTACAGACCTATTACCCTGACTAGCCTTATCTGCAACAAAGATACTGGTAACCTCCAAATACTTGACCCTATTCAATTTGGATTTGTCAAAGGGAGATCATGACTATTAAACCTGGCAGACTTGTTTGAGACAGCCACGAAGGCCCTTAATGAAGTTAAATCAGTGCATCCAGCCTACGTAGACTTTGCCTAGGCTTTTGACACTATCCCCCACTCAGGCATAATTGACAAACTCACCCAGCTAGGTATCAACCTGTATATCATTAGATGGGTCACTAACTGGCTCACTGATAGAACCCATGTTGTCAAAATAGAGGACTCCACCTTCAACAGCAGACCTATAACCAGTGCTGTTCCATAAGGATCAGTCTTGGGAACTCGACTGTCTGGAATCTATTTCTCAGAAGTGCAAGCTAAAACTAAAGGTCAGTGGCTGGCAAAGTGTGCTGATGACTGCAAACTGGGAGCAGTCATAGAATCTCCAAATGATGTCAACATCCTACAGGACGGTCTTACACAATCAAATAACTGGTGCCAAAGTCATGGCCTTACACTCAATGCAAAAAATGTATTATTATCCCTTTCAGTAAGAGTGATGTTCCTGTTAAATACATCAATAACAACACCTTCAATTTGCACTCAGTGGTGAGAGACCTGAGCAGACAGGTTGACAGCAAACTTACCTTTGATCATCATGTCGCCACAGTGGTAAGAAGGGCATTCTCTATTGCTCATCTCATAAGTAAGGGCATTGCCTTCAGAAAAAAAAAATGTTATAACCTCCCTGTACTCTTTTCTCATCAGGTCAATAATTTAGTACAATGCCCCTTTTGTTGTGTACCTTTCCAAGCAGTTGCAGAAACTGGAGAGACCATAAAGGTTCCTCACAAGGAAAATTCAAGGTTTTCAGCATCGTTCCTATGCGGATCATCTGAAATCACTGTAATTTTATTCTGTTTAATACATACTACTCAGGAGCAATCTCTGCCTTGCATATAAGGCAATCTTTGACCCAGTTTTATTGGAAATGCTGCATATCCATAAGTCAAATGGTACACAGGTTACTTGCTCTAATGGCCTTAACCTGGTATGTGACATCATTAGAACCTGCTGGAGGGATGGATTTGTCTCCCAGAGGTTATCACACCTTTGGAACAGACTCCTGCTTCATGTCAAGCAGAGCACCTCATTGGCCCTCTTCAAATGCAATCTGGACAATTGGATGGGTAACAATGAATTCACCCCAGGGGTTTCACCTATGTCTCTCTTGGACAGAGGTGATAGGTGCTGATCATGGAAATAAGGGTAAAACTTACTTAGCAAAGCTTGTAAGGGCCCTAGGGTCATTAGCCTAGTAACCTCCTATGATCCTATGATCCTATGACATTGCGAACTGAGTTGTCACCCACATAACTGTCATTACTGTCACCTCACTCCATCACTGGCTGGAGTGCTTGACATCTCCTTCTTCTGGTACTTTATAACATGAACAAATGAAAAAAATGCACTAGAATAGGGGTGATAGATGGAAAAAAAGCCTTTATTCATTTTTTCCATCTATCACCCCCATTCTAGTGCATTTTTTAAATTTGTTTAGTTGGTTTCCGCACTGTCCATTTTTGGTTTATATACTTCATAAAATGAGGGAAAACAGCCTCTGCAGCTGGTGTAGGCCTGCACCAACATTTTGGTGCACAACCCTATGCACTATCCCTGGCATCTTAGTACAGGTGATAAACTTACCACTTCTGCCACTGCTCCCTGAAGGAACCACTGAACTATCCTCTGGGGCAGGACTACCTGAAAGGGAAGGAAGTGCAGGGGCAGCAGAGGTGGTACTGCCAGGTTGTCTCCCAGACATGCTGGGCAACGGTGCCATAGCTGGTGGAGTGGGGGCATGTGAATCCTGTGAAGCAGGCCTACCCCAGTGTGATGTGGAGCATTTTGTGATGTGGCATGCATGGATGACATGAACACATTTTGATGACATAATAAAATAAAATATAAAATTAAAAAATAAATAAGTAAAATAAAAAAAGAGAGATAAGGGTTGGGGTGAGAGAAAAAAAGATATACGATTAGTACCTTCATATGTGGGATACAATGCATTAATACAATTATTTGACTCTATTATCTTAACCATTACTCTTATGACTATCACCCTCTAACATATAACTTTTAAGAATACCAGCTCCTAACAGATGCACACTATACTACAAATTGCATCAAGTACTCCTCTGCATCTGCATATATTGCATATATGTGTGCTCCAATTATACAGATTACAGTTTACAAAATGGCATGTGTGCCACTGATATAAATCTTTTACTTTAAACATTTAAGTTACACATAATTGAAGAATTAACAGTATTGTGTATTTGGGAAGTGTTATATTTGAACCCACAACCTCTGACTAAAGTCTAATAATATATTTGTGGTTTTTGCTATAGACTAATGCATGCATACTTGCTTTTACAGTTGAAATATGCATGCTCAGTTTGATACACATCTATAAAACACCAAAAAAGCTATCTTTAACTTTTAATGCTACAATAAAACTACTCTTCTGCTGGATACATGCAACATGCCTCCCTCATCCTCTAATTTATCACCATGGGTCCAACCATTCACCTCCCTATCCATGGCAGCTGTGGAAAAAAACAGAACAGAATACCAATATGAATACCAGTCTTGCCTATATTCAGCTTTTAAGCCTTACAAGTACTCTGTAGTTGTTACTTACACAGCTGTGGGATGTCCACCATCCTATATTCCTTGATCCAAGCATCGAGGGTATCCCTGTCCCTGTGATGTAGGTCACTAAAGTGGTGCCTACATTGGCCACCAATGCAGAGCACTGGTTACAGCCCAGGCCAAACTATCCCAAGCCTCTGACTTATACTACGATCCAGAATAATCCCCCTGCAGTAGCCTGGCTCTGTGGTGTTTCACTAGGAGCCAAACAAAAATCTTGGACTCCTGGACACCCCATCTCTGAGCCCTAAATCTCACACCCTTTCTACAAATGCCTGCCATATCTACCACAGATCAAGAGGAATGGAGCATGATGGTTTATCACCAATTCCGGTTATTGCATTCACTGAAGGTGCACACATCATTTGAAAATGTTGCACACTGCTTACCATCGAGCAAACATAGTTCTCATTAGTGCACACACCCAAGCCCCGAGTTTGCATGATGATAAGTGGTGTGCAACAGTGGCAAGTTGTGAAAAATTATACAGGCAGTTGTGTATCTGTATTAGGCAAATGTGAAGGCCATGCCAATCCAGATAGCAGAAATATACTTACAGGAACATAGTACACAGTATACCCACAGCCATACATTTGATAATACATGTGATAATACATAAATAAGTAAATAAATAACTGAAGCAAGATTAGTGTCTTAGTCCTCATACATATAATTAATATCATCTACACTATCTCAAGTGTTATAAGTGAAAGTGACTATAACGGGAAGTGGAAAAACAGTACAAGTGCATGGAATATGCTGTATTTTACCCATGATCATGTGTATGGCAGTCCTATGCTTGCACCTGTTGCCACAAGAGAGTTGAAATTGCAGCTGTTCATGTTTCTGGTCATCGCTATAAACTGCAATTTCACAACGGTGAAAAAAAATTGCAGACTCTGTACTAGAACCCAGAATCATCTGTACTCAGCCATATACTTACACCTGCTACCATTCATTATTAATTATTAATTGAGTGTATCCGGTTTCTGTTTTTGTCTGTCTGCTTTCTGGATGGTCCACTTAACCAGTTTGCGCACTGCTGCGCTTAGCACAAACAAGATAGGCACAGCCAAACCTGACATTCTTTTTCTCTGCTTCCCATGTTTCTGCTAAGTGGCGCATCACACAAACAAAGAAATAGTTGAAAAAACTGTCTAATACATACACAGTAGAAAATATTAGTACACTTGAGATATTTCTACATAGGTCTGGATTTTCCTCTCACTCCAGTGCACCTTCGAAAACAGGATGAATGCCTTATCCCTCTTTGTCACACAAACAGCTTTGCAGCAAAGAAATGAAGTCATTCTGCACACAACCAGCTGCAACAGAATGTATACTATCAAACCATAAACTATTTGTACATTTATTACATTTATTATATTTGGATGTAGCACACTTAGTGATCACATAATCTGTTATGATAACTGCTTGCAAATATACAGCTCTGTCTTATATTTCTGTGTTTCTTGGTCATTCATCAGTTATCTGACCAGTACTCTGAGACATGCAGTGTGCGAGACATTCTATATCATTGGCCTTAAAATGTCTGAGGATATTAACTGGGAATAATATGATATGTAGCTGCCAACAACTGAAGGGCAGGTTGAATGGCACAAACAAGCACAGAATGCTCTTTTGGGGGGACGGAGCAAAGGTGAGTTCCTGTTATGGTACATACAAGGGTATACTGTTCTTTTGACTGGGGAACAAAGCTGAGTTATTGTTATGGCACAAACAAGCATAGACTGTTTCTTTGGGATGAGCAAAGGTGAGTTACTCTTATGGCACAAACAAGAATAGACTGCTATTTTGGGGCGGAGCAAAGGTGAGTTACTGTTATAGCACAAACATGGGCATGTTGCTCTTGTTACTCTCCTTGTTTTGCATCCTGACAGTTGTTGGATCTAGTGAGAGTTGTGAAGTCAGAAACTGCATTACTTTCTAAGTTTTCTCTTAAATGATTTTCCAGGACAAACATATGGTGCTAAATTGAGAGCATGCAGTGATCATCAATACTTTTGAGAGGTACGAATGTGTGAATCTTTGATGACTGAGGCCTACTACTTACTAATGGACACATATAAGTCAAATAAATCTCTTTTGTCACATGTTAAGGTAATTTCTGTACAGATTTACACCTTTTACCTGCTTAATGTACCAAGTGATGAAATACAAAGATTTGCCATAATATTATTAAACAATACACTCCAGCTTTAGGACTTACCTTGTAAATGCAGCAGTTGCTACAGCATTAGTTCAGGGCTGACTCTGTCTGATGCAAGCAGTACACAGCCAATACATGGGGAGGTGGAGGTTGTGTGAGTTGACTGGCATCAATGTTACTATATGCATGTGAGTAGGAGAAAGGTTTTAGGCCCCTAGGTGGTGAGTAAGTGTGCTATTCATTGTGTCTTAGCCAATGTAGGGGCATACTGAGCATGCCTATGTTTGTCTATACCCACAACAGTTGGTGGATCCCCCTCTGATTCCTCATCTGCCTGTGGCTGTAGTCACTCTGGCATTTGTGGTGGGATGTGTGCCCTTTCCCCTTGCTGATCCTGCTGCTGCTGTTTCCTCAGGCTTATGTTGCATAGCATGGCACATACTGTGAAGGTTTCTGTACACATCCGTAGACCGTACTGCAGGGCTCCACCAGATGTATCTAGGCACTGGAACTGTGACTTCAGCAGCCAAAACAAATGCTCTATGACATTTCAGGTTTGATCATGTGCCAAATTGTGGCATTCTTCCATGGGTGTGTGTGCATTTCTGATGGGTGTCATCAGCCATGGTTCCATTGCATAGCCTGCATCTCCAAGTAAATGACCCTGTGGGAAAAATCCATACCTATGTAGAAATATCTCATATTCCTGGAGCAAACATCTGGTACAGCTGGGAGATGTCCCAGATATGTGAGTCATGGTAACAGCCGGGGTTGCCAGCACACACGTTCAAGATAATTCCCTTTGTATTGCACATGACTTGGCAGTTGATAGAGTGGTAGCCCTATCTGTTAATGTAGATCCTACCCTGTTCCCCAGGTGGTGCCTTAATTTCTGCATGAGTGCAGTCTATGACACACTGTACTTCAGGGTAGTGTGCCACCCACCCAGTAGAACTGTTGCATATTTCTTGCCATCTCCTCAGAACTACAGGGAAAATATATGTGCTCACTGGCATGTTGGAGCACAGCATCCAGGAATCGGTGGAGGATCCTGCATGCTGATGACTGTGACATCCCCAGCATGTCCCCTGTTGGTCTTTAAAAGGTACCTGTAGCTAAGATTCTAAAGGCTACACATACCTTAGTTTTCACTGGGATGGGTTTCCGTTGGTTGGTTCTGGCTCTGAGTTGAAGGCAGTAGAGGTCACAGAGTTCCTGTTGTGTGTCCCTGTTCATCATGTAGCACTCTACAATTTTCATGTCATGTAGGTTACGATAAGTTAAACAGGGTCTGAATACTCTTCACCTTCTTGGCCTAGGTCTATTGTCAGCAACAGCACTGGCTTCAGCCTCTAGCATATACAAATGGATTAAAGCATCAGCAGCCCTTAATATTCTATCTGTGTAGACTTTCCATTTCTGTACTCCAATAGTTTACTTAATTAACTGACGTGTTAACTGTTTAAATCTTTTTTTTTTTTTTTGAGCCTCCTGGCTGATTTTCTGCTATTTTAAACATTTTTTCAAAGTCTCACTGTTATTTTTCTGCTGTGTTAAATATTCCCTTATATTTCCTGCTGAAACTAGGGTAGCTAGTAGCTAGTAGCTGTAGCATAGTCCAGATCCAGGCCTGCTGCTTGTGGAACTGTTTGTAGCTTTTTTTTTTTTTTGTTCTAAGCACATTTTCCAGGCTATCTTGGATTGGAAGGGGCCTATCTGCACTTTTGTGAGAGGATTGTGTTGATTGGGATCTAACTAGTAAAGGGAGACCGGTCTAGGGCTTGGACTAAGTATCCTCATTGACCATTTTGAATTTTGGTAGACTTTTTTTTTTCATGTTTTAGCTTCTGGTATTTAGGCTCTGCATCTAAGCAGGTGACTGCTCCTCTGTACTGAGCTAAACTAAGGTGGGCTACCAGCCACAATTCTGAGCTGAGATACTAGATGAGTAGAGGCTTCTGAGCTTCCAAAAAAACATAACATACATTTTTTTTGCTTATGTATACTAGTTACTGCACTTTTTATTGCCTGCTGTCTGCCTTTATATTGTATTTATTTACTGTGTACTAAACTACACTGCTATACTGCGATTGCCTGCTACCATGTGCCTGTAAATTTGAATTATATTGCTGTTTTCACTGTTTAGCAACATTTTTTGTTGTTTCCACTGTTTTTAAGTATTTACTAGTATTTTTCACTGTTTTAAAACTATCTGTTTTGCCTGCTCTGGTTTTCCCACCAAGCAGTACATAATTACCTGACCTGTTAACTGTCTAAATCATTCTTTAAAGCCTCCTGGTTGATTTTCTGCTATACTAAACATTTTTTTTCAGTGGCTAACTGTAATTTTTATGCTGTTTTAAACATCCTCTAGTGTTTCCCGCTGAAGCTAGGGTAGCTTGTAGCTGCAGTATAGTCCAGATCCAGGCCTGCTGCTTCTGAAACAGTTTGTAGTGGTATGTTCTGAGCACATTTTCTAGGCCATTTCAGATTGGAAGGGGCCTAGCTGCACTTTGTGAGAAGATTGTGTTGATTAGGACTTGACTAGTAAAGAGAGGCCAGTCTAGGGCTTGGAATAACCATCCTCATTGGTCCTTTTGAAGTTTGTTAGAGTTTTTTTTTTCAAAGTTTAGTGTCTGGTATTTAGGCCCTGCATCTGAGCTGCTTTGCTAGAGATGGTTTGCACCTGGCACCCCTAGGCTTTCAGCTGCTGCAAAGGCTCTTGCCTCTACCTTAGTGCCTTTTAGGCAAGGTCTTGATAACAACATTACCAACATCAAATTAACCAATCAGAACAAAATAATGGTCATGCTGCTAAATGCTAGGAGTGTAAGCCAAAAACTGCACTTCCTGGAAGCACTTCTATCACTAAAAGATGTAGATGTCTGTGCAGTCACAGAAACCTGGTTTAAGGACTCAGATAGTACCCTAGCCCTGCAAGGTTTCAATGCCTTCCACAGCTTTAGGTCACAAATTGAAAGTGTGAAAACCAAAGGAGGTGGTGCTTCAGTCTATGTTAAAGATAATTTCACCTCCCGTATAGTTAGATATGACAACTCCATGGAATTACTCCAGGTCCAGATTATGGTTGGTAAGACCCCCATTCAAGTCCTAGACAGTTATAGATCCCCCTCCATGGGTCACAACACCCATGAAGCCTACATAACCAAACTGAAGGCAATCCAAATATTACCAAACACACTGGTTATGGGGGATTTCAATGATCCCACTATCAAATGGGAAACCTACTCTAGGCCAAACTCACCAGCACAAAACTTCCTTGACTTTGTGAATTCAAATTCCCTGGAGCAAATTGTCCATACCCCAACAAGTCAAACAAACATTCTAGATCTGGTCATCACCAGCATGTCAAACAGGTGCACTGCTGCAACTGTTGGACCCTCATTAGTTAAAACTGACCACAAATCAGTCACCTTTGTACTGACACTAATACCAGAACTCACAAAGAGTTAAGACAGACTAAAAAACTTCACCAAGGCAAACTATACCCTCCTAGTTGAAGGTATAAATCCATTACAAGCCCCACCCAAACTGAAAGTGGTAACTATGCAGAAGCTTACACTAATGCCCTGTACTATCACTTGCATAAGTGTATAAACTCGGCCGTACCAGATAGAATCAAAGCCACAGCACCATATAAAATCAAGCTGCTATGGTGGACTTCCAGCATCAACAAACTCTGCAATAAATGCAAAATGTTGCTGAAAATGAAGTTGTTGTGGACAGGCTTTGAAAACTTGGTGCTTTTCTCCTGGAAAGGGAGCAGGGAGATATGGCACACAAGATGCAAATATTGCAGCAGATTGTCCAAGATGTCAGTGCCATCGGTGGCCATGGCAGAACATATGAACAGGTGCACCACAGGCCCACTGATATGATCACAACTGCACAGAGGTGAGCAGCTGCAGTGGGCCGTGAACAAATGGCTCCCGGGGAGGGCCTGCTAGGGATCACCACTAACCCCCAATGAACAGTTACAAGCCAATATCAGAGATCCAGACAACTCCCAGCAGCATGCAGAATAGCATGTACTGGATGTAGGCACAACACCTACCAAGACAGCAAGCATGTCCCAGGAGCAGCTTCCAGGTAGGCTTTGTTATCGGAACAGTTGAATACAGTTTTATAGTAAAATAATTGAAATGAATAAGTCAATTCTGTGTAAATGTCTTTTTTGGAGGGGGGGAATTGAAAATTACTACAGTTATAAGCTTAGTTTGAAGTTGTCAGCCGCTTCCTTGTTGAAAGCAGACAATGCACATATAAAGAGGTAAATGCATTACCCTGTTGTGTTACTGTTAGTTGTGACCATGTTGTCCTTACCTCTTGCTTACCTTTTTCCAGGACCATCTGGACTACAGCGCAATATGTCTTCTGCAGATGGTAAGGCAATTAGTTTTATGCCAATACTGAGCAATTTAAAGAAATATTGTAGTGTGTGATTTGGATCACAGGCCTGATGTGTGTATTGTTGTACTGTCTGAAATAGTGGCAGCACTGTTAGTTTGTTAGTATATATTGCACTATAGTAGTGCAGATATTAATGTATTCCTGTGTTTCTTGCTTTTCATCACAGGTGATCATGACAGTTGGAGTGTAGGCCATGTGCCACCTGATGACAGAAACCTGGTTCAGGGCTCCCGAGAGCACCCCAGCACTACCAGGTTATACCTCATACCATGATTTTTGGCCTCAAAACTTGGACCGAACCACAAAAGGAGGGGGAGTATCGATATTCATCAAAGATAGCCACACCTCCAGGTTGGTGGCAAAGCATGAAGCATCAGAGACTATCCATGTGCAACTAACAGTGGGTAAAACTGCCTTCCAGTTTATAGCCTGCTACAGACTACCCTCCCAAACCCAGGAACCCCACTCAGCCTTCCTGAGAACACTGGAAAATATGAAGGTCTCTCCAAACACCATTATATTGGGTGACTTCAACTACCCAAACATAGACTGGGAGCATTACTCTAGCTCCAACACCGTAGCCCAAAGGTTCCTAGAATTTATAAACTCAAATGCTATGGAACAACTTGTTACCACTCCCACAAGAGGGGAAAACATACTGGACCTGATCATCACCAACATGGGGACTCAATGCTCCAGACCAGAAGTGTATCCCTCACTGGTAAGATCAGACCATAAACTAATCTCACTGGACATTCACATCCCGACCCCACCCCCTGCCCAGAAAACCACAGTGAAAAACTTCTCAAAAGCAAATTTCACACTCCTCAAACCGAGGTGGAATCCTTCAAAGCCCCCGGGCCTGTGGAAAATACGGCCCAGACCGCAGAATCCTTTATAAACGCATTCTATGAACACCTTCAGGAATGCATGGATCATGTGATCCCAAATAAAACCAAGACCCAATCCTCCAAAGGCAGACGTCCTGACTGGTGGACCCCAGCCATAAACAAACTATACAATAGAAGGAGGAAGCTACTAAATGATAGAGCAAAATCCCAAAAAGGGAAGGCATCACTGATCAGTATTAGCAAAAAACTACGAGCACTCATAAAATTGTCTAAGGCCAGCTTCGAGAGAAAAATTGCACAGGACACTAAGGATAATCACAAGGCTTTCTTTAGTTATGTTAGGAACCTGGGTGGTAATTCCCAGATATGCTCAAAATTAGTCCAAAATGACAAAAAATACACTGAACCCACAGATATTGTCAACATCCTAGCTGACAGGTTCAGCGCAAACCCCCCCCTCCCCACCAAAAGGGCAAATATCTACCCCAGCAGAGTGCTGCCCCCCTGACATCTCAGATGCTCAGGTAAAACCGCCCTCTCCAAAGCAAAAAACACAGCATCAGTGGGACCAGACGGTGTCCCAGGCTGCGTCCTACATGAACTCCAAGAAGAGCTAAACCCAAACATAAAACTACTGTTCAGTCTCAGCCTTACTACAGGATATGTGCCCAAAGAGTGGCGTAGAGCAACAGTGGTCCCTCTCCATAAAGGTGGTGCCTCAACAGATCCTGGAAACTATCGCCCCATAAGCCTGACTAGCTTGGTCTGCAAAGCTATGGAAAGGATCATCATGGACCTCATAAATAAAGATATTGCGGACCTACAGACACTGAATCCTACCCAGTTCGGCTTTGTTAAGGGCAGATCCTGCCTCTTAAACCTGGTTGATTTCTTTGAAACAGTCACCAAGGCCATTGACGAGGGGAAGGTGGTCCACACAGCCTACCTGGACCTCGCAAAAGCCTTCGATACAATACCCCACTCGGGCATTATAGATAAGCTCACCAGCTTAAATATAACCCCCTATGTCACTAGATGGATTGCAAACTGGCTCAAGGACAGAACCCACATGGTTAGAATTGGTGGAGCCATGTCAGACTCCAAACCAGTTACAAGTGGTGTCCCACAAGGCTCAGTCCTGGGACCTCTCTTGTTCGGTATATATTTCTCAGAGGTACAGGCCAACATGGAAGGACTGTGGCTGACCAAGTTCACAGATGACTGCAAACTGAGCGCCATAATCGACTCTCCAGCCGACACAAGCATCCTCCAAAAGGGCCTCATAGAAACAGACAACTGGTGCCAGAGCCATGGCCTCAAGCTAAATGCCAAAAGTGTATAGTCATCCTTTTTGGCAAAAACAAAGTGCCCACAAATTACCACATAGGTGGTAATCCATTAAGTACAGAAGAAGTAATTAGGGACCTGGGGACCCAAGTTGATAGCAATCTCTTATTTGACAACCACGTGGCCAAAGTGGTTAGAAAAACATTTTATATAGCCCACCTAATCATGAAGGGATTCACATCTAGATCAGGGGAGGTCATCGTGCCTCTTTACTCATCCCTCATCAGGCCCATAATTGAGTACAATGCCCCTTTTGGGATGTACCTTACCAGACACCTGCAGCAACTGGAAAGACCCCAAAAGTACCTCACCAAGAAGATCAAAGGGCTCAAACAGATGCCATATGCTGCCCGGTTAAAGAAACTCCAGCTCTACTCAGTGGCATACTGCCTGTTCAGAGGCGATCTGTGCCTGACGTATAAAGCCATGTCCAATCCAGAATTAATGGACATGCTGCACCTCAGAAAATCTAAATCCCATCGAGCTACGCACTCGAGAGACTTGAACCTCAGCACTGAAATAAATAGGATATGCTGGAGGGACAGATTCATAACCCAGAGGCTCCCTTCACTCTGGAATAAAATCCCAGTCCAGGTTAGGCAGAGTCCCTCATTGACTCTCTTCAAGAGGAATCTTGATGAGTGGATGGGAGATCGTAGGTTTACCCCGGGTATCACTTCTGTGTCACTGTTAGACAGAGGCACAGTATACTAACCTCGAAAAAGGGCATAGCAAAATAAATTTAAAATGGGTGGCGAAAGCCAAACACATTCTGGCTAGGCTTATAAATGCCCTAGGGCAGATAGCCTAGTATGAACCTATGAACCTATGAACCTATGACAGTGTATCAGCAGACTCTAATGATGATGATGGTGGCCAAGCTCAGGCAAAATCAGGGGGGTGCAGAGGCTGAATCTGACACAGAGGTTGACATAGAGCCATCCCCTGCATTTCCACTGGACATAGCCTATGCCTACTCTGTCCAGTGGGCCCACAGATATTGGACAGGTGAAGGGCAAGGACATTAATCAGGGAAGTGTGGCTACTGCATCTTCAGTGTCTGCTGAGTCTATCCATAGGCAAAGTGTAGGCAAGCTGCCACACAAGAGGTTTGATAGGGGTGCTCGGAGAGGGCGCACTGTCCCTCCTCCACCTGTTGCAGTTGTCACTTCCCATGCCACTCAGTGTATGTTTAGGGCCATCATGAAGGCACAGGCACATTCCCATAAGTTCTTCAGGCAAATGCTCAGGGTTGTGGATGTGGCACACACTGATATTGTGTGACTGGATCCACCATGTTGCTGATTCATTAGATAAGATGAATGACATGCTGGAACAAGGGGTGCCTGTGATGGACTGAGGGATGTCTGTCATGGAATGAGCAGTGTCTGTGATGGAAAGTCTGCATCCTTGTGGACATAGGTCAACCACAAAATATGCTGTCAGCCAAGGTGGCCGTGCCTGATCACACTCCCATAGTGGCAGAACTTTCACTGCTCCAGTGAGTGTGCTGTCCACATCCAGATGAAGGAGACCAAGGGGTCATGGTCCTGGGCATCCCCATGAAGGCAGCTCATCCAGAAGACATTATTTACATTCAGGTCGCAGCACTGCATTTGACTTTAGGCATGGAGATGCCAGTGCAACTACTGGAAGAGCTAGTTCTCATGGTTCGGGATGACAAAGATGAAATGCTGCTTCTGCCATGCACAGCTCACACCTGTCCAGCAGACCAAGACATAGAGCTAGCACAGAGCTTGGCTGTGTTCATGCAGACACTCACACACCAATTTCACCTGGAGGACCCCTACAGACATGCATACGCACGCGCGCGCACGCGTGCGCACACACACACACACACACACACACACACACACACACACACACACACACACACACACACACACACACACACACAAAGCTGTGTCTGATGCTCAAAGTGTATAGCTAACTTAGAGCTTAGTATATCTGCAGTTGTGTTGTTGAACTTCTCATTCTACCTTTGACTTATATTGGTCTTTGAAAATTAGACAGTTGATAACATCAGCATTTCACAACTATATAGTGAATGCTCCTGTAAGGGTCATGAAGTCAGAAACTGCAATGTGTATCATTATTTTCTAACTTCTCCTTTTAATGATTTTCCAGAACAAATGTATGGTGCACATCATAAGTCATGCCATCATATTCAGATCTTAAAAGATTGTATGACAGCACTGTAGTAAAGCCTCATCAGAACAGTAACAGTGTATAATGCTATCTCTTTTGCATGCACCTTAACAGACACATGCAGCAGCTGGAGAGGCCACAGGGCTTTCTCAGCAAGATAACAGACAACATAAAGACCATGCTATGATGTATGTGGATAGATTAAAAGCCATGTCCCTGTAATCGGTCTTGTATAGAATGAGGTGACATCTGACCATGCCATGGTGGGATGGCTATATATCCAAAAATCTGATATAGCTGATGACATCATCAGTGTCTGGTCAGAATATGGTAATAACACTCTCCCACATGCTATGATAAAATGCTCTCTGCAATGTCAAGCAAGAACAAACACACACACACACACACACACACACACACACACACACACACACACACACACACACACACACACACACACACACACTTGACTGCAGTGAGAATAATGCAAACTACAGAACACAGTACTTCATGCAAGCACCATGGCACAAGTCTGACTTTTGCAAGACTGCAGCTGAACTTATAGTACATGACATTAGCAAGCCATGTGTGAGACAAGATATTGGCAGATCTGCATAGGTTCATAGCTTCATAGGTTCACACGAGGCTACTACCATAATGGCCCTAGGTTCATAAGTTCATAGGAGGTTACTAGGCTAATAGCCCTATGGCTTTTTCAAGTCTAGCAAAGTTTTACCATTGTTCCTTTACAGACCAAGATATGTAGTCCATATTTGTAAATCTGCGATCAGCATTGATTGCCCCTGCCTAAGAGGAACATACATGAAAATCCCAGGGTAAATTTATGATTTCCTATCCAATTGTCCAAGTTACACTTAAATAGGGTCATTGAGGAGCTCAGTTTCATGTAAATTGGGAGTTTGTTCCATAGCAGTCATAATCTCTCCAGCATATCCTGTTGATGTTGCAGGTTAGATTAGCATCCTTACAGTGACTGAGTCTTGTCCCATTTGATTTGCGGAGGTGCATTTCCATTAATGCAGGGTGCGAGAATGCTCTGTAGGCCAGGCACAAGTCACCTCTCAGCAGTCTATATGATACAGAGTACAATGACAGGGCCTTCATTCTGTCCATGTAGGTCATGTGTTGAAGTCCCTGTTTTTTTTTTTTTTTTTGTTTGAAACCTCTTAGTCTCTCCAGCTGCTGCAGATGTCTGCTGATGTACAGGAAAAAGGGAGCATTGTACTCTATTATTGGTCTGATGAGGAATGAGTAAAGTTGATTCATAACATCCTTAGTCTTGGATGCTATGTCCTTACTTATGAGGTGTGCAATGTAAAAATCCTTCCTTATGAATGTAGACAAAGTTGATGTTGCTATCAACCTGCATTCCCACATCTCTCACTATTAGTTTAGAACTAAGGGGGTGTCATTATTAATAGTGTAATTTGCAGGGACCTCTTCTTAGCTGAAAGGGATATTAGTGCATTTTTGTGGGTTAAGTTTAAGTCTGTGGCTTTGCCAACAATTATTTATGTATGTTAGCCCATGTTGTAGTATGCTGACATCATATGGGGATTCAGTGATTGCACACAGTTTGCAGTCACCAGTGAACTTAAGCCACAGGCCATCTGTTATTGTCTGAATTTCCGTGATATTTATTTTATTTATTTATTTCCAGTTTGTTGACCAGGAAAGTCCACTGGTCCCAGTGTGCCCATTTTCAGTGGAGGCCAGGGGAGAAAAGCTCCAACAAGCAAAATGCAGTAAAGATTTCTAATACAAATAAAAGTAAAAAAACTGTATACAGTTAGCAACTTATGCTTAATACAAATACTAGATTATGCCTACCTGCTTAATACAAATACTAGATTATTTACAATAAAGAAAGTTATATTTACAAAGGTATATTTGTAATCTTGACATAGGAAGAACATTTCTGATTATAAGAAGTTGGCATTAGAGAACTAGAACCCCAAGATCATAGACACCTGGGTGCAAATATTCCATTGAGTTTAGGAATTAGAGTGCAGGACTGAAGCATTGGCAGAAGGTGGTTAGAGGTACAGCATGGAACCGGAAGTGAGAAAGGGTGGTGGAAGAGCTTGCTACATTGGAAGAATGCTGGTACATTTCTAAATGGAGGAAAGGTAGGAATGAAGCTGTGCCTTAAAGCTTGTCATATTTTCTCTTATTCTTAGGGAATGAGGGAGAGAATTCTATTTTTTGGCTAAGGAAAAAATAGAGAAGTAGTTGTCCTGGAGGTCGGTTGGATTTATCTACAGATATTAGATTTTGTTGTGCCGATCTTTGAGTTCTGTTTGGTACATAGGGGACTAGGATGATTTTTAGAGCAGGGCATTTGGTGGCATTGAAGAATAATTTGTGAGCAATGGCGAGTTGGAAGAAGTCCAGAAAATTTGGAAGTTCTAGCCAGTTTAGAGAGTTAAGGGCAAGGCAATGATGGGAGGAGGTTTTAGAGTTAGTGGAGATTTTGGAGATTTTGTTATAACAGTTTTCTAATTTGGATGTAATAGATGCAGATAAGTTGGTTAGAAGGGGAGCACCATACATCATGGAGGGGAGGAGGTAAGTGGAGGCGAGAGTACGTCTACTAAGAGGTGAGAGAAAGTGGTTATTCCTATAACGTATACTCAGTTTTTGTATGTTTTTTATGTTTAGGAGTACATGGTTGTCGAATTTTAGGTATTCATCTATAGTTATACCTAGTAACTTTGCAAGGGGAGTTGACTTCAATAGGAGAGTTATTTTGGCTTAGGATTTGGAAAGAGGTTTTGTCAAAAGAGAAGGATTATGAGGGAAAGAAGATTAAAATTTTGGATTTGTCAGTGTTTAAGGAGAGATGATTCTGGAGCATCCAGGCTTCAGTTCTTGAGAAGGCAGTTTGGGTCTTTAAGAGTTCAGGGAGGCTAGAAGCAGAGCAGACTAAAGTTGAGTCATCAGCATATTGGATTATATTGGTATTGGGAATGGCGGAGTGAAAAGAGTTGATGAAGATGTTGAACAGCATTGGTCCAAAAATGGATCCTTGGGGTATGCCTGTGTGAGTATGAAGAAAAGGAGAGATGCTTTTCCTCCATTTTACAGCCTGAGCTCTATTGGACATGTAGCTTGAGAACCAGGAGAGGGTAGTTTGAGAGAGATTTAGGTTTGAGAGGTGGCTCAGAAGATGGGTGTGGGAAACAGTATGAAAGACTTTGAAGAGGTCCAGAAGCACTGTGGATACTATTTCTCCAGAATCTCTGGCACAATTAACTGTATATAGGAAAGACAGGAGAGCTGTTGTAATGCTGTGCCCAGGTTAAACCTAATGGAATTCTTCAGAAGTGTCAACAAAGCCCTGGATGAAGACAAATCAGTACATATAAAAGAAAAACGGCTGCAGGTAAACCAAGGTGCAAAAAGGAACAAGAATAAAATAAATAAAAGCACCTAAGTGACACACTGTAACATTTATTAAATAAAAAAGTGTACATACTGCCTATGTATACATTACAAACAGTTAGAGGCCCAGCACATGCCCTTGTGTAACACCACTGGTAAAATATCTGCTGGTAGAGGTGGAATCCCCAACTATGAATGCATGTGTTCTGTTGGTGAGCCAGTTGGCTACCCATCTAATAATGTATGGGTTAATCCCCACCTAGGTGAGTTTCTCAATGATATCTGAGTGGGGGATTGTGTCAACGCCCTTGGCCAAGTCCACGTAGGCTGTATGTACTGATTTGCCTTCTTCCAGGGCTTTGGTGACACTCTTGAAGAATTCCATTAGGTTTAACAGGCATGATCTGCCCTTAACAAAGCCAAACTGTGTCAGGTCAAGAGTTTGAAGGTCGCCAATGTCCTTGTTGATAAGGTCCAAGACGATTCATTCCATGGCCTTACAGATAAGGCTGACCAGGCTTATGAGTCTATAGTTCACCAGGTTGTTTGAGGAACCCCCTCTGTGCAAGAGGATTACAGTTACTGTTTTGCACTCTGCAAGGACAAAGCCAGTACTTAGATTGTTGTTGAAGAGACTACCCAGTGGTTCCACTAACGCTTGCTTTACACAATTTAAGAGGCAACCTAGGAAGTTATCCAGTCCCATAGAGGCTGTGTTTTTGGCCTTGGCAAGTGCGGTTATGACCTGTTCTTTGGAGACAATAGGTAGATAACTAGTAAAAGGTATGCTTTGGCGTATGATTGCCGGTGACAGGAGAGTGAAATTTATGCCAAACCTGTCTGCTAACAGGTCAGCGATGCCCTCAGGTTCAGTATGACTCGTACTGTCCACTATGAATCAAGTGCAAAGCTGGTCCTTCCCTTTTTCATTGCAGACTTAGCTAAAGAATGTGTTGTTCATAGGTTCATAGGTAGGTACTAGGCTATCATCCCAAGAGCCTAAGTAAGCCTAGCCAACAAGGTTCTCTGACTTATGCCACCCAAGAAAGTTATTTTCCTGTGCCCCTGTTGAGCAGAGCCACAGAAGTGATCCCCGGGGTGTATTTCCTATTTCCCATCCACTCATCAAGATTTTTCTTGAAGAGTGCTAATGAGGAACTTTGCTTGACATAGATGGGTTGCTTGTTCCAGAGTATGGGAAGTCTCTAGGACAGGAATCTATCCCTCCAACATGTTCTGTTTATTGTGGTGACAAGGTTTAGGTCGCTAGAGCATGTAGCTCAGAGGGGTTGGGATTTCTTTAGGTGTAGTATGTCCAACAGCTCTGGGTTTGACATAGCTTTATATGCTAGACACAGATCTCCTCAGAGTAGGCAATATGCTACAGAGTAAAGCTGGAGTTTTTTGAGACAGTCAGTGTAGAGCATCTGTCTGAGGCCAATAATCCTCTTTGTGAGGTACTAATGTGGCCTTTCCAGATGTTGTGGATGTCTTGTGAGGTACATTCCAAAAGGGGCATTGTACTCTATAATGGGTCTAATAAGTGTTGAGTAGAGGGAAACTATGACCTCTTTTTTTCCTGGATGAGACCCGTTTTGTGATGAGGTGTACCACGTAGAAGGATTTATTGACTACTGTGACAATGTAATTATCAAAGGAGAGGCTACTGTCCACCTGGGTCCCAAGGTTTCTTATCACACATTTGACGTTAAGTAGACAGCCGCCTATGTGTTAGTTAATGCGTACAGAGCTTTTACCAAAGGGGATGACAATGCACTTTTTGGCATTGAGTTTGAGGCCATAGCTCTGACACCAGGCATCTGTCTCAGTGAGGCCCTTCTGTAAGATGCCCACATCATTTGGAAACTTGACTATGGCTCCTAATTTGCAGTCATCTGTGAACTTCATTAGTCAAAGGCCTTCTTTGTTAGCCTGTACTTCAGACAAGTAGGTACCAAACAAGAGAGGTCCCA
The DNA here is from genome assembly GCF_019279795.1 of Protopterus annectens. Lineage (NCBI taxonomy): Eukaryota > Metazoa > Chordata > Ceratodontiformes > Protopteridae > Protopterus > Protopterus annectens. The sequence goes on along the minus strand of NC_056736.1, from coordinate 248,285,070 downwards.
GGACTGAACGCTGTGGTACTTCACTTGTCACTGATTTGAAGTCAGATTTGGAGTCTGCAACTTTTACAATGTGGGTTCTGTCAATGAGCCAGTTGGCAACCCATCTTGTGATGTAGGGATTTATACCTAGTTTAGTGAGTTTAGCTATAATTCCAGAATGGGGGATGGTGTTGAAAGCTTTGGCGAGGTCAAGATAATATGTGTGAACCACCTTACCCTCATCTATGGCTATGGTGACTGCCTCAAAGACGTAACCTGCAATAACCTTTTCCTTGTTTAGCCTGGTGAGTGGGACATCAGTGTGCCTGACTATAGAGTCACCTATGACTAGTGTGTTGGGTACATTGTTTTGCCTTATGAGCTGTGGTTGAGTAGCACACTGTGTCTATGGGCTATGTGTCATTTGGGTTGTGTTGGGGGTGGAGGTTACTTACGTTTCTGCTTTAGAGATCTCTATTGCTTGAGCAGATTATTATTGAGAGCCTCCACAAATGTTTTTGTGTTTCTATGTGTGGATTGTGGTGGTGTAGGTTTAGTGGGAATATGTGATGAGTGTGGTATGTTGCAAGTGTTCAACTTCTCCTCTTGACTGTCAAGTTCAGTCTTGGTTGGAGAGAGCTTTACCTCCAGTTTGGCTAGATAAGTGCAGCTCTCACAGGTTGTACTGTTAGCTGCTAGGAGGAGAGGTTGTCTGTGTACATGAGGCAATTGCTACATTGCCCCAAGATGCCCAGATTAATCAGATAGATAGGAGAGAACAGTGTGAGCTGACCCTTGGACATGCATGAATAAAAAACTATTTTCCTCTAGAGAAGTGATAAAAGTGAGTACAAGAGCTGTTTTTTTTCTAAGCAAGCAAGGAAAGTAAGTACAAAAACTGCTTTCCTCTAGATAATGAGGAAGGTTGAGTGCTGTAGTAATTTGTAGCTTATTTAATGCTTACAAGTTCTGAACAAGTGCTGAGCATGAATAAGCAAATTCAAGTGCTAAAACTAAGAATCTGTGTCTGAATTAGAATAGTTACAGATAAGAAACAAGTGCAAATGTGGGCTTTTAAATCAGAAAGTTGAGAAAGATGGAAAAATTGTCCAAACAGCCAATAACTGCAATATATGGACCATAAACCACTCGTTATGTGGTAGACAGGTTACCTAGTGCTTAACCCTCCCACTGATAAGCTAGCAGGCTTCCCTCCAACATAGAAAGGCTTGGGGGCCTGAGGAGCTTACAAACAGTCCTGGATACAGCAAATCTGTATCTGGACTAGACTAGTTACAGGAAGGGGAAAACAAGTGCAAATGTGGGCTTTTAAATCAGAAAGTTTAGAGAGATGGAAAAATTGCCCAAATGGTCAATAACAACTATTTCTGGGCCGGAAACCACTTCTTATGTGGTAGATAGGTTGTGTAGTACTTACCACTCCCACTGATAAGCTAAAAGGCTTCCCTCCAACATAGACAGGCTTGCGGGGCTCAGAAGATTGCAAACAGTCTTGGATATAGCAAATCTGTATCTGGACTAGACTAGTTACATGAAAGGCAGGAAAGAAGCATATTTTTTTACAGTTAAGCAGAACACAGGGAGATTCTAGCAATGTTTTTTTTTCTTTTTTTTTTGAAAAGGAAAGGGAGAGAGGAGAAGCAGAGGATAATTCATGGTTTGGAAATTAAGTGGGTTGGCTTTCTCAAATGTTCTCTCTTTATTAGGTTGAATGAGCTAATGACATTAGACTGGGAGGAGTGTCCCAGACCAAATTTACTATAGGGGTGGTCAACTGCAAAAACACCAAGTATAACAGCAAGACACCAACAGGGAGGAAGGGTGGGGAACAATACTACAGCTATTAGCCTACACTCTTTTAGACAGTAAACACTATAGAAATGTTTATCACAGCAGAAGAATAGCAGTGAGCCACAAAATAAAAGTTTTTAAACAGATAAAGGAGCAAGGAGATACTACAGAATGTCTTTAACTGCAAACAAGTCAATTATATGATACAGTCCTTTGCAGAAAATCAGAACAAACAAACAGGTGCTTAACAAGTTGAGAAAATTTTCCATTAATACCTTTCACACAGTGAAACTAGATAAAAAGCTTTACAAACAGTGTGACAGTAAAAACATTATTTATCAGTCCCTGTAAGGCAGAAAATTTTAGTTTAACCATGCAGATTAGTTGATAGCAATAAAATACAGTTAAAACATATGCAGCAGGCAATAAAAAGTGCTCTATATATAAATTGTTAGAAGCAATAACTAGTAAAAATAAGCAAAACAAAAAAAACAGGACACTTATTGTTATATATCTCAGATCAGAGTTGTAGTCAATGCCCCTTCTCCACTTGGCTCAGTGTGTATAGAGAGAAATCCACTCAACGTTAGGGCTTAAATACCAGAAGATACAACCTTAAACAACTTTTTTAAAAAAAGCTCAAAAGAACCAATGAGTGCTTACTCCTAGCCCTAGACCATCCAACCACCACCAGCCAGCAGACAATCAAAAAAATCCTGCCACAAAGGGAAAAATAGGCTTCTGCTAATTCAAGATGGCCTGGGCATGTGCTCAGAACAACCACTGCAAAAACAAACAGGCCCAGAGACAGCAAATCTGAACTGGGACAATACTACAGCTACTATCCTACACTCTTTTAGACAGTAAACACTACAGAACTGTTTATCACAGCAGAAGAACAGCAGTGAGTCACAAAAATGAAAGTTTTTAAACAGCTGAAGGAGCAAAGAGACTCTACAGAATGCTTTTAACTGCAAACAAGTCAGTTATATGATATACTCCTTGGCAGGAAATCAGAACAAACAAACAGGTGCTTAACAAGTAGAGAAAATTTCCCATTAATACCTTTCACACAGTGAAACTATCTGAAAAGCTTTACAAACAGTGTGACAGTAAAACCACATTTATCAGGCCCTGTAAGGCAGACAATTTTAGTTTAACCGTGCAGATTAGTTAATAGCAATAAAATACATTTAAAAAGTATGCAGTAGGCAATAAAAAGTGCTATATCTAAATTGCTAGAAACAATAACTAGTAAAAATAAGCAAAAAAAGTTTACTTACTGTTATATATCTCAGATTAGAGTTGTAGTCAATGCCCCTCCTCCACTCGGCTCAGTGTGTATAGACAGAAAGTCTCTCAAAGTTAGGGCTTAAATACCAGAAGATACAACCTTAAACAACTTTTTTTTAAAAAAACTCAAAAGAACCAATGAGTGCTTACTCCAAGCCCTAGACCATCCAACATCCACCTGCCAGCAGCCAAACAACACAATCCTGCCACAAAGGTAAAGAAAGGTTTCTTCTAATTCAAGATGGCCTGGGCATGTGCTCAGAACAACCACTGCAAAAACAAACTGGCCAAGAGACAGCAAATCTGAACTGGGACAGTACTACAGCTACCAGCCTACACTCTTTTAGACACTAAACACTGCAGAAATGTTTATCACAGCCGAAGAACAACAGTGACCCACAAAATGAAAGTTTTTAAACAGACAAAAGAGCTAGGAGACTTTACAGAATGCTTTTAATTGCAAACAAATCAGTTATATAATACACTCATTGGCAGGAAATCAGAATAAACAAACAAGTGCTTAAGAAGTTGAGAAAAATTCCCGTTAATACCTTTCACACAGTGAAGCTAGCTAAAAAGCTTTACAAACAGTGTGACAGTAAAAACCTTATTTATCATGCCCTTTAAAGAAGACAATTTTAGTTTAACCATTCAGATTAATTAATAGCAATAAAATACAGTAAAAAGTATGCAGCAGGCAATAAAAAGTGCTATGTATAAATTGCTAGAAGCAATAACTAGTAAAAATAAGCAAAAAAAGATACTTATTGTTATATATCTCAGATTAGAGTTGTAGTCAATGTCCCTCCTCCACTTGGCTCAGTGTGTATAGACATAAATACTCTCAAGGTTAGTGCTTAAATACCAGAAGATACAACCTTAAGCAACTTTTTTTAAAAAAGCTCAAAAGACCCAATGAGTGCTTACTCCAATCCCTAGACCATCCATCCTCCACCAGCCACCAGCCAATCAACACAATCCTGCCACAAAGGTAAAGAAAGGCTTCTGATAATTCAAGATGGCCTGGGCATGTGCTCAGAACAACCACTGCAAAAACAAATAGGCCCAGAGACAGCAAATATGAACTGGGACAATACTACAACTACTAGCCTACACTCCTTTAGACAGTAGACACTACAGAAATGTTTATCACAGCAGGAGAACAGCAGTGAGCCACAAAATGAAAGTTTTTAAACAAATAAAGGAGCAAGGAGACTCTACAGAATACTTTTAACTGCAAAAAAATCAGTTGTATGATACACTCCTTGGCAGGAAATCAGAACAAACAAACAGGTGCTTAACAAGTAGAGAAAATTTCCCGTTAATACCTTTCACACAGTGAAACTAGATAAAAAGCTTTACAAACAGTGTGACAGTAAAAACCTTATTTATCAGGCCCTGTAAGGCAGACAATTTTCGTTTAACCATGCAGATTAGTTAATAGCAATAAAATAAAGTAAAAAGTATGCAGCAGACAATAAAAAGTGCTCTATATAAATTGCTAGTAGCAATAACTACAAAAAATAAGCAAACAAACAGGATACTTGTGATCATCCTTAGCCATGGATGCTAATTTGGTTTTGTAATTAGCTTTAGAAGACTTTACAGGATGTCTCATTTGTTTGATTCAAACTATGGAGGGTGTTCTGCTGAGACTGATCCCTCTAATTCATGGACATCAGTTTCTTTCCTTGTATAATGTATTTATAGTAGATGTCCACCAGGGTGGCTTGCTTTCATGAGCATGTTTTAATCCATTCTGGTATGACTAAGTGTATATACTTGTAACAGTGTTTTTACTTGGCATTTGTATACACCTCCTTATAGGAATCTTTACTGTCATTGGTGTCAGGAGGATTGAACTATTTATGCCATTGCTTAGGAGACCATAGTTTGTTTTGGCGAAACATTTTAATATTTTGGATCCTTGGGGGGATTGGGTATAATTGTTACATTGAATGTGACTGATTTATGGTCAGACATTACCAGGGAGGGTGTCTCAAATGGGGTGGTAAAGCAATCTCCTATCTTGGTGAGTACTAGGTCAAGGACATTGCAGCCCCTTGTGGTGGTGCAGCCTAACTGTTCCAGAGCATTTATTTTTACAAAGCACATGGAATTTAGGGTGAGCATGTTTGAACTCGTATATGTGTCCCAGTCGATGGAAGGATAGTTAAAGTCACCCATGCCTAGGGTGTTTGGCTGTATTATGAATGAATCACGTACATCCAAGAAGGCACTGTGTGGTTTTCATGGTTCTTATTGGTGGACCTGTACCTAACAATGATGTGAAGGGAGGTGTTTTCCCTACAGCTAGTTGGACTTGGAGTAACTTTAGGGAGTCATACTGCTTAACCAGTCTTGAGGCATGGAGATAGATGCATTTCCTCCTTTGGTTCTTTCATGTTCATTTTGCAGCCTGAACATGTGGAAGGCATTATAGCCTTTCATAGTCGGAGTACTCTCTGGGGCCTTAAACCATGTCTCTGTGACTGCACAAACATCAACATCTTCCCAAGTAAGTAGTACCTCAGTTGAGTGTAGTTTCTGATTTACACTTCTAGCATTAAGCAGCATAAGCTTAAGTTTGTCTTTTGAGGATATTTTTATGTCTATAAGTGTTGGTCTTGTGACATTTCCTAAAAAAGGCATTATGGGGGAGGCAAGTACCTTGGCTAGTAACCAAAAGGCAAGAAGTGACAGATGAAGACCATCCCTGGCAAATCAGCAATGTGATCTATTGACCATATCATTCCAGGCTGAGAAATACTGGATCTCACTGGCTTGACAACAGTAGCTAAGCCAATTGTTGAAGGTGATAATTCTGTTTTTTGTATCATCCTGGAAGAAGGCAAAATGCTGCTTAGGGCTACAGACATACCAGGCTGGGACACATAATCTGAGAGCTCAGTCATATCTCTCTTAATGTAATCTAGTGAGATACATCTCAAGTCATTTACTCCAACATGGAGCAACTGTGCTTGCTGTTGAGAGACTTGAGTGCATGCATGACTTTGTGGATCCTGGCACCTGACAGGCAGCTGACTGTGACTTTCTGCCTGTACAACCTGTTAAGAGGGATATCTGTCTATCTCACTGTGGATTTGCCTATGACCAAGGCAATTTTTTCAATTGTTTTGCCTTAAGGGATTAATGGATGACATACTGATACATTTTTTACGTGTAGTGGGTTCTGTTAGGAATGCAATGTGTGCAGAAGGTTTGCATATGTGAGGTCTTTGCTCTCTTGGTAAGCTTCTAAGCACCTCTGAGTATGTGGGGTTATTTGTTGTGTGTTTAGTTTGTTGAGGAGGTGAAGTGACTGTGCCAACAATATGTTTGATATCTGGTTTGTTGTTACCTGAGAGAGAGCATTTATTCTAAATTCATTGTATACCTATATCTCTCACATATTGTATTTGTATGTTTTTAGAAGTACATGGTTGTCAGTATACATGAGGCAATAGAAGCTTAGCTCTGTAAAAACACAAGTATCCTTATTAAACCCTTTTTAAGCATAGTTAGATGGTCATTGTTAGCACAACAATTTTGTGACCACCAACTAGGCCTGTTTATGTGGGATAAATGTGCCACCCCAGAGGTGACTTTACAATCACTCAACCAGTAGTGAAGGTTGCATTTGTACAGGGTCAATGAGGAGCACTGCTTCACACACAGTGGGAGCCTATTACAGAGGAGTGTGAGTCATTGGGGGATATATCTCTCTCCCCAGCATGTTCTGTTTATGTGACATGAGGCATTATTTGCTGTAAGGTTCAGTCTTTGAGTTTGACACCAATCATTTAACTCTGTCTTCCCCTTCTGTAATATGTTACCATCATTGGGAAAATCTATATGAGTGTGTCCAATTAACAGTCATCTGCAAATGTGATAAACCGCAAGCCATCTACCATTGCCTGTGCTTCAGGGAAGGTATTTTCATACATTTAAGGGACCAGCACAGATCCTTGGGGTATTCTGTGGTAAGTGGCTAGTGGGGAGATGCAGTCCCCAACTTTGACAGTCTGTGTTCTGTTGGTATGCCAGTTAGCTATTGATGGGGATTTTCACTATGACACATCGAGGTGGGATATTGTCAAAGGCCTTGAATAACTGATCATAGGTGGTATGATCTGTTATCTGTCATCCAGGTCTTCGGGGTCAGCAACAAAGAAGTCCACGTGGTTCAATAGGCAAGATCTATCCTTGACAAACACAACATGGGTCAACTCAAGTGTGTTGAAGGTAACTTATGTCCCTGTGGATAAGGTTGTTGCTGATCCCTTCTCTAACCTTTCAGATAAGGCTTGTTAGGCTTATGGGCCAATAGTTGTAGTTTTGTATGCTATCAGATTAATGTGCATTGCATATGACATAACATTTGATATTAATTTCTGTAGTGTAGGTGATATATGTGTGGGAAAAAGAACTGAGACACCATGGTTGTGGTGCTTAGAGGGGCAACACATGGCTGTATTGTAAATATGTGACATAGTGTGAGATAAGACCTTCATTCTTTAATGTTTCCATATGTAATGTCATGTCATACAGAGGACATGGATAACAAACAGCAGTAATAGTTAATGATATGTACTTTTTTATTGTGCAACAGTTAGCAACGTGTATGCACATATGAGATACACCTGTTTGCACACTGCTTAGCAGTGCGCAAATGTGAGCTGCATTGCTAATGTCTGACATTTGGCATTGAGCCTATGTAAAACAACTGCTACTTAGCTGACTCTGTGAAAGCAGGTATTAATGCATTGGTACTTTCCTTTTTGGGGCCAGATGGTACTGGGTTTGAATCCTTATCACTCTCTCTCTCTTTTTTTTTCATGCAGTGTTTGCGAGTTGTGCCACTTAGCACAAACAGGGTAAATAGATAAAACTGAATGTCAGATTTGGCTATGTTTATCTATCTGGTGTGCATGAAGTGTGTAAACTGGCCAACCCAGGAAGCAGACAGGACACAGACAGCAAAAAATAGAAGCCTGATACATTCAATTAATGCTACTGCTCTTCGCTCAAACCTGCTAAGCAAAGTTGCACTGCTGTTAACAGCAAGACTTTAAGAATGAATAGTATGATAGAGAATGTCATGTAATTAATCCTGTGACAGCAGGTGTAAGGGTAGGGCTGGAGTACAGATGGTCCTGGGTTCTACTAGAGGGTGTGCAACCTTTTTTTACTGTTGTGACATTGCAGTTTATAGCAATAAACTGCAACATAGACACACCGATATGGAGTACATTGCTTACATCTCTCTCTGTACCTCACCGGACATCTGCAGCAATTGGAAAAAAAACACAGGGTTGTTCCTGGGAGAATACAAGGCCTCCAAAATTGACATACATGGAAAGACTGACATACCAGTTACTGTACTTGATATCATGCAGGCTGCTGAGAGGTGGCTATGCTGCCTTGCAGAACAGTCTCAGACCACCCTTATGAAAGTGACAGACATCTGCAATTCAAATGGGACAGCTATAATTTGCCCTAGAGTTCTCTATTTAGTCTGTGACATAAAAAGAACATGCTGAGGAGAACATGCTACTCACAAACATGCTCTGCTAAAAATGACCATCCAGCAATGCTCAATAAGGGCACTTGTGTTTTTACACAGCTTGGCTTCTAAAGACCCTAGTGCTATTAGGCTAGTAGCCTCATATGAACGTATGAAGCTATGTGCCTATGCAAGCTTCACTACCTGTTAACCCCCATTGTCTGCTGATGTCATCTACTATAAGTTCACTCACACTTTTGTTTAAATCAGATTTGTGCTGCGGTACTTGCATAACATACTGTGTTCTATAGTCTGTGTAATTAGATATGGGTTCTGCTCTCATTGCAGTCAACTGGGTTTGTGTTTGTGTGTGTCTAGACAGCAGAACAGATGTGTATATCCTACAGTTACTTCTCCAATTACATGGATTGTCAGTATTTTGATACTTGCTCATGCCTACATATATCCATTTCATACAGGCCTCCCAACCTCTTGTCTTCCATATGGCCTGCTAATGTCATTGGCTATAAGTTCACCTTCACACTTGTATAAATCAAACTTGTACCATGATGCTTGCATTAAGTACTGTGTTCTGTAGTCTATGTACCTAGATAGGTAGTGGCTCTGTTCTCACCCCAATCAACTGGGGGGGGGGGGCGCTAAACAACAGAGCAGATGTGTGTATCCTACAGTTACTTCTCCAATTACATGGATTGCCAGTATTTTGCTACTTGCTAATGCCTACAAATCCGTTTCATACAGGCCTCCCCACCTCTTGTCTCCCACATGACCTGCTGATGTCATCTTCTAAAAGTTCACCTGCACTGTTGTATAAACCAGACTCATTAAGTACTGTGTTCTGTAGTCCGTGTACTTAGGTAGAGGTTCTGTTTTCACTGCAGTCAACTGTGTGTATGAGTGTGTGTGTGTGTGTGTGTGTGTGTGTGTGTGTGTGTGTGTGTGTGTGTGTGTGTGTGTGTGTGTGTGTGTCTAGAAAGCACAGCAGACATGAGTATCCTACAGTTACTTCTCCAATTACATGGATTGGCAGTATTTGGATACTTGCTCATGCCTACATATCCATTTCTTAAGTCTCACAACTTTTTATCTCCCACATGGCCTGCTGATGTCATCCACTTTAAGTTCACCTGCACTCAGGTACAAATCACACTTGAGCTCTGATGCTTGCATTAAGTACTGTGTTCTATAGTCTATGTATGTATACTGGTAGGGGTTCTAGTCTCACTGCAGTTACTAGTGTGTGTGTGTGAGTTGTTGCTTGAAAATACAGATAGCATTTTACACCATGTGGGGCACTGTTATCTTCTCCTCAACAGGCACTGCTGATGTCATCAGTTATGTCACTTTTTTGGATATGTATACTCCTATTAGGGCAGGGTCAGAGACTGGCGTGGGGACCAGGCAGATGTCATCTCATCCTATACAGTAAATACATACTTTTTAAATTCATTGTTATTATTAGTATACTTCTGACCATATGAGCATTTTTAAAAATATTGTTTTCTTTGTCTGGGACTATAAAATCTTAAGGAAACAAAACTGTCAGACTAAATTTTGCTTGTTATGCAAGAGTTTCTGTAACTATGTGTTTCTTTTGTATCAAAACACAAGGAACAGTTCACATTGTGACCTGATTTATTAAATAAAAAGGGTAGACTTGGAAGAATGAGCAAGGTTGGCATTAGGGTGTCTCGTGTTCAGGATTCTTCTTTGAACCTGTTTATGTATCCTGATGTAAAGTGGACCGTTGTGATAAGTATGGACAATAGTCAATTTGGTAGCATTCTGTAAAGCTCCTGAGAATATGCTTCAATTTTATTTGCCATTTCAAAGTGTTGTTTCTCTTGTATGTGAACTACTTTGTGACATTTAGGTTATATGCTTCAGTTTTACATTTGCACAAAACTGCTAGATCAAAGCTGTGATTACAAACTGCAGCCACTGCACTTGAGTGATGTAATACTGTTGTAAGAACTAGGTAGCTTGTTCTCAAAATTGTTTCATTTCTAATGGCTGGTCGTGAGTGATTTTTGAGAAAAAAAATGTTTTTTCGTATTTCATGGTGAACTTTACATATCTTCTGTCAGAAGTTTAGGAAAAATGCTGATAAAGTGAACCAAAACCTGTGACTTTTGCCAGTTGTTCAGTAATGTTTTAAGTAATGTAGTTACTGCAGAAATGTAGTGTGGTCAATGACATTTGTTAAGTCTTTTATAACAGGCACAAACAAATTTACTTTGCAGCTTAAGCATCACAACCAGATTTCTCGATACTTTTAATTTTATATTTACAAAAGTCTTTGTGGTGTCAAGTGAACCATTATTTATACCTGCTTTATTTTACCGTTAGTTTTTAGTATCTCAAACTGACACTCTTAATTGCTAAGCAGTGTATCTATTAATGTAAAACTGTTATTTCCTGTACATAATAATTTTGATATAAGATACTCACATTATCTGTTACTAATGTGGCAACTTTCTGTATTTTTGCCTTTTCCAAGTTTTACAAAACTTTGTACTTATATTTTGTGATGTTGCAAATGTCTGTCTGTATTTGTATTCTGAGCTTTTCTCCTCGGGTCTCCGCTGAAAATGGGCCACAAGCCCAGCTGGACTAACCCAGTTAATAAACAATAAATAAATAAAATAAAAATAAAGTTTACAGTGTCGTGGCTTTTAACCTATCCATGTACATCATGGAATGGTGCGTAGACCCTGTGTTATCTTTCTGAGAAAGCCCTGTGGTCTCTCCTGCTGCTATGTGTCTAGTGAGTTACATGTAAAAATGTGCATTATACTGTATTAGTGCTGTAATGAGATTTGACTACAGTGCTGTCATACAATCCTAAGATCTCAATATGATGGTGTAACTTATGATATGCACAACATAGGCTTTCAATAGCAGTGTGGACACTTGGTGGTCAAAGTTCAGATTGGCTATCTAAATGTGTTCACAGTGCTTGCAGCACTGGATTTCTGCATAGCATGATTGTTGTCAATGTTGTGATTAACATGGAACTCCACTTTTCAGACAGATATTATGAACACACATTTCTGCATTTATTTCTACATTGTGTACCTTTGTCACCATTCAGTTGTGTTTGTTAGCTTCTCCTGTACTGTGTTATCACCATTGGTGACTCAATGACTGCACACAATATGCAGCAATCAGCAAACCTGATAAGCCAAAGGCCATATACTTTAGCCTGAACTGTCAAGAAATACAGTTCAAACAGTGAAGGGCCAAGCACAGATCCCTGGAGTTTGCCAGTGGTGACAGTACTACTGGTACAGGTTGATTCACCAACTTTCAAGTGATATGTTCAGTAAGTGAGTCGATTGTTTACCCATCAACTGAATATACAGTTCAACACACCCTTCACATGGCCTATGTTTTCATACAAGGGTGTACATCAACATGCATCCACCTGAGCTGGGGGCACAGCAGCTGATACATGTATGTATAGGGACATCCTGACTCTCCTCGACTATGAGGTAGACCAACATGTCATCATGGACCTCTTCTACATGTGCACTAGTAATATTCCTGGTGTGTGGAACAAACCTGTCTGAGTTGTTACTGCTACATCAGGTCCGTTACATCTGATCGATGTCCTTAAAGAGGACATTGAGGGCATGCATGATAACAACACTATCATCTTGTGGAACTTGAACAGTTCAAGGCATTTAAAAAAATCCACACTGAGATATTCAATCAACACTGTCATATGTGGCCATGAACAGCTATATCACCAAATAGGTAGGGTAGTGTATGGCATATGTGGCATCTCACTATGTAGAATTATGTGACATGACATACATCTCAGGTCCATTTATAAGGTCTGTACATTAGGGGTGTCTGCTAAGCCCTTTCCTGCCCATTAGTTAAGTGATGGACATCACAGATGACATACACATGCTGTGCCTAAATGGCTGCCTGAAGAACTACAGCTTGTGGGCAATCATTGATTCCAACTGTGATATTAATATAATACAGGCAGCATCAACACATACCAGAGACTGCTGTCACTGCCATGACATCTGCATTGAAGAGACACATGCAGGAATTTGTTGAATCAGGAAACAGACACACCACCCAAGTTTAATGTGGGCATCACACCCTATTATCAGCCCAATAGGTATGTGACACGGGGTTCCTATTACCTGATCAAATGTTTAGGTTAGCAAATACCTAAACATCGATCTGGTAATAGCAATAGCAAAAAACTGCAAACAGCCGATTTAATCCAGGGAAAAAATTCCCTTGGCTGTTATGTGGATTTTGACCCTTTCTCCACTGTAAAGCGATCTCGGAGTTGGTATATTTAGTTAGGGGGTGTGAAGCCCCCCACTTCATTTTGGTTTAAATTTTTTTTTTCTTTTGCGGCCAAGGGAATTCATTCCCTACATTAAATCGGCAGTTCACTGTTTTAATTTTTAGATATTACCAGATTGACATTTAGGTATTCGCTAACCTAAATGTTCGATCAGGTAATATAGACACTGTGACCTGTGTCCTGGAATAGAGGGTAAGTTGTACATCCACCAGCATGTGGTCACAGTGCTGACTAATCCCTTGAATGTAGCACAACTACTGGGTATGTGAAGGATGTGCAAATCAGAGGCCATAATACCTTTATGGTTTCCAGCCTTCATCACACCAATAACTGTGTACAATGCACCATTCTTCATGTATCTCCCTACACATCTTCCAGTGATGTGTAACTGAAGTGTACCACTATGTCACAGTGCATTGTCACACAACCTATTGGCCATACCTAGGTATGCTTTCTGGGGAATATACATGACTCTTTGATGGTGTGCAACACCGATAGGTTCATAGATTCATAGGTGTTTACTAGGCTAACGACCATAAGGTCCTTGTTAAGCCTAGCCATGCATCCCAATCTATGCTAATGAACACAAGCAACTTGTTAAGCATAACCATGCATCCAAAATCTCTGATAAGTTCTGATACCGTTGATAAGTGTAAGCAGGGTCTTGGGAGATGAAACATTTATAAGCAGGACCCTGGGAGATTAAACATTTAGAGGTTGCCTGTGTCCATTAGAGACATAAGTGACAAACCAGGGATACATTTCCTGTTTCTCATTCAATTGTCCAAGTTCCACTTAAATAGGGTTATGGGGAACTCTGCTTCACATGGATGGGGAGCCAGTTCCAGAGACAGGGTAGTCTCTAGGATACATACCTGTCTCTCTAGCAGGTACTATTTATATCACAAGCAAGGTTTAAGTCTTTAAGATAAGTATTTCTGATGCTGTTTGTTCTGTGGATATGCAGAAGGTCCATTAGAGTGCAATCTGACAATGCCCTGTATGCCAGGCATAGATGTCCCCTAAAAACCCTGCAGGAGACTTGACACAGGGATAGGGCCTTGAGTTGAGCTGCATAGGACATTTTACATATGCCCTATATTCTTTTAGTGAGGAACGTCTGTGGATGTTCCAGTTGTTGGATATACCTGGTTAGGTACATACCAAAGGGGGTATTATACTCAATGATAGGTCTGATGAATGGCAAAAACAATGGAACAATGACATCCTTGGACTTAGATGCCATGCCTTTGTTTATAAGTTGCATAACCTAGAATTATTTCCTCACTACTGTAGACACACGATAGTCAAAGGCTAGATTACTGTCAATGTGTTCCTAAGTCCCTGACTACTGGGTCAGCTCTAAGGGATGTATTGTCAATATGATAGTTAACAGGGATGGATGACTTACCCAAGGATACTGTTATGCATTTATTGGCAATTAGTTGTAGTCCATGGTTCTGACACTAGTTGCTTGCCTTTGTCAGCCCTTCCTGGAGAACATTTGTGTCAGTGTGGGATTCAATGACAGCTTCTAATTTGCAATCATCTGCAAATTTAGTCAGCCAGAGACAATTGACATTGGCCTTGACTTCAGAGAAGCAAATGCCAAAAAGAAGTCGTCCAAGGTCCAGTCCCTGAGGGACTCCACTGGTGATTGGCCTCTTTGTAGAGGTGAACTTGCCAATTCTAACTTCCTGCATTTTGTCTGTGTGCCAGTTCAATATCCACGAGGTGACATAAGGGTTTGTACCAAACCTCTTGAGCTGTCAACAATGCTAAAGTGGGTTTTGTGCCACCTGCCTTGGCCAGGTCAAGGTAAGCAGTGTGAATCATTTTGCCCTCATTCATTGCTTTGGTTACCTTCTCAATAAAGTCCCCCAGGTACAGTAGGCATGAACTGCCCTTAATGAAACCAAATTGGGTTGGGTCCAGTGCATGGAGATTTCCTATGTCATTATTGATCATTTAAATGGTAATTCTTTCCATGGTTTTGCATAGGTGACTATCAAGACTTATGGGTTTGTAGTTTCCAGGGTTTATAGCTGGTCTACCTTTGTGCAGAGAGATGAATGTTGTTCTTCTCTATTCATGAGGCACAAAGCCTGTTTGGAGACTACAGTTAAATAGCAATTCCAGAAGGCCTGATAGGTTATACTTCATACCATTTAGAAGACATCCTGAAATATAGTCTAGGTCCATTGATTCAGTTTTCTTGGCCTGCAGGGGGATATATTTGATGGTAGTCCTAAGGGAAGGTTGAGTGGGGAATAGAGGGGTAAAGTTAGAGCTGAATTTGTCGACCAGTAGGTTTGCTATATACTCTGGCTCAGCATGGGTGTCTCCATTAACAATGAGTGCTGCACACAATTGTGTATTGCCTTACAGCTAAAGAATGCCTATGGTTGTCCTTGGCCTGGGATGCCAAGTGTACCTCAAATTTGGCTTTGGTAGATTTTGTTTCTCCTATGAGTTGTTTGTTTAGATGAGAGAGAGTGATAAGACAATTTTGAATTGTTTCCTGAATTAATTTAATGTGCTTGAAATCATTTTAAGAAATTGTCTGAAATGATCCCATAACATCTTGTCATTTACTTGAGTCTGTCTGATTAACATGTCATACTTAGTGAAACGTGTGCCATCCTAAACTGTCCACACTATAAATGTTATACAGAATAAGTTAACATGCAAGTGACAATTTATAGAGAACAGTGGAAAGAAATCTATTGTCTTTTGAAACAAGTTACTTTTTGAGACTAACAGTTTCTACCTAATAACTTCAAACTTTGCTAATGTATTAAACCCATCAGCATAGGCATGAAATCTGATATAGAGAGGACTATACTGTTAATCTCTGTCTAGAAAGGATATAGCATTGTAATTGACAGAAACAGAATAAAGAAATGAACAAAGATTATCAGAATATAATATAAGCAGCAGTGAGAGGAGATAATCATATGATAGGCTGCTGTGTAATGTCTACAATTAATGATTCTGATACCAAGAGAATTTGTTGCATTGATTTATAAGGAAACATAGAATACACTGTTACTGCTACAGATGGAAATTTCTCATGTACAGAACTTAAGACAAAAGTTATAGTATTTGTAAAATATACTAAATTCTAGTCATGTCTGCCTATTGAAAGCTCTTAAGTTTAAACTTGAAGAGCAGTGTTTAATATATTTAAAACACTCTATAAGGTCTATTTATAGCCTATGTAACTAGGAATAGCAAATGTGATTACACCTATAAATACTTTTACTAAACTTATTTATATGTTACAGTATTACAAGTGATATTGACAGACTAATATACAAATAAATTTACAGGATATAAAGAATAATGTCTGAAGCTTCACAGACATAAATTAGTATGCTGACATTATCTTTTGAAATGAAACTCTTCAATTTATAACCCTATATCTAATTGTGACACACAAGCAGCAACTTATGAATGTTTAAAGTAGATAAAATAACACGACTGTAAACAAGTGCATAATACATGTGGGACCTTGGTTTATAACCCCTTTCCAGGGCTATATTTCTAGTGATGCATCATAAGCAACATACTCACAAGTTATAATGTTCAAGTGGGTCAACATCTCAGTGTATATGAGAACACAGTACACACTCATGAAATAAATACTACAAGAACATTAACATGTAAATCTTATCCATAATAAATCAACAGTGAATACCAACTACTTATGATCACATGTAACATAAATTAATATACTACCATATAAGGTTGGACTTCATACAACCTTTGAATTGAATAAGAATAATAATCAAGAAACAGACATATTCTAATCTATAATAAATTATCAACAGTAATAAACGTAGTATAAAGACATTCCTTCTTGATCTGTATTAACTGTTTCATTTAATTGTAAATATACTGCATGTTTGAGAATTTATATAGGTAACTATCTACCAGGTATTTCCTTAGTTAATAAAATTATTGATTATGCTATTAGTAGTATATCCTGATGCATAAAATAATTTAGAATCTCATATTTCTTTTACAAAATATTATCCATACAATAGTTTAACTTATGGAGCTCAGATGTTCTTGCTGGTTAAAGGTATGAGTGATAATCTAATAGATCTTTCTTTATCTATTAGATTAGGAATGACTTTCATTCCATGTTTAGAGGGGAATTCAGATATACTAATAGTTATTATTTTAGTTTTAATGTTATATAAAATTACTTTTTTTAAAGCCTGACCAACATTTTATCTTATTTGTATTCATAGAAGAAATAAGACAGACAAGTTCTTTTAAAATTGCACAGATAAATATTTTGTTATTATCAGAGGAAACCATTTAATAGCTATAATAACAATAAAAATAATAAAAAAAATCTTTTCCAGCATTAACTTGATATGGATTTAACAGTATTATCGTCAAATACTAATGGATTAAATAATTCAATTAAAAGATCAAATTTATTGAAATATTTAAAACTTAACAAGGCACAAGTAGTCGAAGTTTCTTCAAGAAATGTATCTTAAAACAAATGATAACTTCACTTGGAATCCTAAGGAATACATCATCTTAGCTCAATCCTCCTATAAAACAAAGACAAAAGGGGTATCAACTCTTTGGAGGAAGAATATTGTCACTCCAGAAATTATTTATAAATACGAAGACAAAGAAGGCCTAATAGCATATGTAATAGTTAAATTTAATAGTAAAATATGGACTCTAGAAAATCTATACTGGTTCCCAGGATTTGGAATAGGAACGATTAAAAAACACTTAGATTTTATCTCCAATAACTATAAGGGAAACTTAATAATGGATGGGGACTTCAACTGTATCTTAGATGCTTCTGAAACTACCAATAAGAGACCTTTTTGTATAACTTCTATTTCAAAATCTCTAAAAAAATGAGTTGACTCATTTCATTTAATAGATACTTTTAACATGAAAGAAGATATGTCTTTATTGTTCTCCCAACAAGATCATAGATTTATGACTCAAACTAGAATAGATAAACTATTTGTTGTTCAAGACTTACAAACAAAAATCATCAATTTTTCATTTGCACCATGCCCTTTTTCAGGCCACAACTCTCTGATTTTGAAATTTCAGAGTTTAAACCATTAATCTTCTTATCTAGAATACTATCATGTATCACAAAAAATAAAGAATTCAAACCCTAGATGTTGACAGAATTACAATTATTTCTAGAAATTAATTTTACAAGAGACATCAGTAAAGTCATGGTCTGGGACTCACTAAAAGCTTATTTATTTGGTAAAATCCTTAGCTGGTATAAAAACCAAGTTAGAGAGTGGGATTCTGAATTACTGGATCTACAATCCAGACTTATGACAGCAAAGACTGAAAAAAATCAAAGTTGTCCAGAAATCAAACAGAAAATTGAGGATCTAAATAAAAAATATAATGAAATTCTAACACACAAAACCTGTCTAGCCTTAGAAAAATTAAAAGTAAATTCATTAGCCACCTCCCCAGATATTTACATAATCTATCTATAAGAATTAAAATGCAATCCAAAGCAAATAACATTAATAATATATACCAGGAAAAGAAAAGGAAGGAAGAATCAGATATAGGATACATCCTTGATGCATTCAGGTAACATTACATGGAACATTTAAAAAAAGGAAACTTACATACTGAACAATCAAATTTGGATACAGACTTCATCAATATAAAAAAAATTCCAGAAAATCTAAAATTAGACTTACAAAAACCTAT